>NW_005842508.1:763393-770863 GCF_000455745.1 Alligator sinensis
CGGGGGGGTGGAGCCAGCTGCGGGCCAAGCGGGGGGCTGTAGCCAAGCAGGGAGGTGAGTGGGACAAGCAGGCTGAGCTTCCTCTCACCGGGATGCAGATCCAGGGGCCCTCACCCCCGGGAGAGCTGCCAGGCTGTGCTGGACTTCTTCCAGGGGGTGCGAGCCCCCGGATCTATGCCGGATGAGAGGAGGCTCAGGCTGTGGCAGGAGTAATATTCTCCGGTGCCCGGCGCAGCTGGTGCCCAGTGCCAGTCCCAGGTGGAATAAGCAGCCTGAGCCTCTTCTCATCAGGGTGCAGATCTGGGGGCTTGCACTTGTGGTAGGGCTGCTGAGCTGTGTCAGACTCCTCCTGTGGGTGCGAGCCCCCAGATCTGTGCTGGATGACAGAAGGCTTTTCCTGCCACTTGGGATCAGCTCTGGGTGCAGCCTGCCTAGTGCTGGGGAAAATTGCTGCTGCCGCCAGTCCCAGGGAGCAGCGGCAGCCTCCTGTGATCCAGCACATAGATCCAGGGGCTCGCACCCCTAGGAGGAGTCTGGCACAGTCCCACAGCCCTCCCGGGGGTGTGAGCCCCCGGATCTGCGTGCCAGATGACAGGAGTCTGCTGCTGCCGGCATGTGTGAGGACTTTTGGTTTGATCACTTTGAGGTGCAGTTTTCCGGAAACCTCAGCACCTACCTCTTTGACTCTTGGTAGGCCTTGTAGCTTGTTGAACAGCTAGTGAAAAAGGGATAGATTGTCAAGTGAGTAATAATAGAGAGCAGCTTCCCTCTTAACAAATGGTGGGTTGTCTAGACTTATACATTTTGATACAGAGCCTTTTTATGAGAATTGTTAAAACAATTCCAGTTGAATCTCGTGATGAGATGATGATGCTCCACTTAAATCAACTTTCTGTAGTTGTTTACTTAAACTGTGAAAGTGCAAACCTTACTGACTAAACATTCATCTTATGAAGCAGGTGTTCATAAATGTATTTACTTAAGCTATTGTTCAGCTTTTGTGGCATATGAAGGACAGAGTACCTTGAATTTGTGGACTGGTATTGACACTGGTATGGTCTTGAAATAACATCTTAAAATAGTATATAACCTCAGACCAGATTTCCTGTCGCAAATTACTTGGTAAAATCATTCAAATAATCAAACCTCCTGCTTATGGGTTTCAGACTACTGTGTATAGGGATCAGGAAGAATGTTTTTTTTCCCTTATGCAGCTGAAGCTAAGATAGTGAATGGGTGAAGTCAAGTGTCTGTACTCTGAGGTGAGAGACAAAATCATCTTAGATATTTGGCTTGTGCATCTTGCTCACATGGTCAGGATCATACTAATTGCCAGATCTGACATCAGAAAGGAATTTTGCCTCAGTCAGGTTAACAGAGATACTAGGAGTTTTAGCTTTGGATTGCATCCTGGGAACTAATTTACTTGCTGGGATCACCAAGGCATGTGCCACCTGATTTTTCTTTGGCATTGCAGGGCTTAGGGCATTGATGGCACCTGAGTGTCTCCACCTATTTGTCTGTGGTGCAGTTTAATTTCCTGTGGATTGAAATGCTTTGATTTAACTAAAGTCTTTGGGCTTGAAACAGAGGTTTATGGGTAAAACAGGTCAGGTGATTATAACAGACTTTTCTGGCCTTAAACTGTGAAACATCTGCTTATGGAAAGAAGTCAGCTGGGTCAATACATGTGTGCACATTGCAATTTGTTGAAAACTTGGCTGTATCTTTGGACATGCCAGGAATTTCATTCAAAGTTACCTTGTGACTTCCAAGGAAATTAGTCTCCCTATTGCATTCTGAAAGTTCATACTTATTCTGTATTGATGTTCATTTTTGTTATGTTTTGCCTAGGTAAAGATGAGGTACTCAACTGCACAGTTTTTAGGGGGTACTCTGTAGCCCTCAATGTTATGTTCTATTGGCTTATCAACGATAAGCATGCAGAGCAATGTTCTGACAGCACTAACTGCACATGTCAAGGGAACTATGAATACTTGTAAGTATGTTTACCGCAAATATTGCACTACTTTCTTTATGGTATGTAGCGTTAATTAAAACACCTGAGTTGTTTTCAGTACCTGTCTCTCAAAATCGACCTACCAGCTGGCTGTAGGTTTTTGCATTAAATATATGTAATCATTGCTGTTAAATTAGCTTATCTTTTTTTTTAAGAATATCTGCTAAGTCTGCTGTACATATACATACACAAACTATGTTTCAGACTTAACTACAAATATCTCTCATTGTGCTGTTTCTAGCCTTAGCGGATGCTAGGGGTGTGTAAAGTGGGCAGTATTCGATTCGGATTCCACCCAATTCGGGGGACAGTGATTCAGTTTGCTGATTCAGATCACTATGTCGATTTGATTCAGCTGAATCTGAAGATTTGATTCTGATTTGGAGAATCAATGATTCGAGCATAGACACAGCTTTATATGTTTTTTCCACATACCTCGAGGTACCAGGTGCGGCTCATGAACACTGAGATGGTGGAGCATATGGAGCATCCCATGGGAACACAGGGGAGTCCCCTGTGTGCTCCGCGCTGGACCCGGAAGTGGACCAGAAGTACTTCCAGTCCAATTCTGGGTCCGCCATGACGTGCAAAGGGGAACCCCCCCTGCACCACCCCAGCTTGGTGATCGGCCATGGGAGGACCCCAGGTACCCTCCCAGACTCAGGAGACACCAGTCACCAAGCTGGGGGATGGGGTCCCCCATGTACTCTGAGGCAGACCCAGAAGTACTTCTGGTCCACCTCCAGGTCCTGTGTGCTCCTGTGGGATGCTCCATCCACCCCACCATCTCAGCATTCACGAGCCGCACCTGGTACCTTGAGAAAAACCTGGTACCTGTAGAAAAAACATAAAGCTGTATCTATGCCCGAATCGCCAAATCTCTCAGAATGTCTCCGAATCGATTTGGAGAGATTAATGGGTCTCCTGATTTGTTTCAGATTCAGAGATTTGGTACGCCAAATTGGGCCAGATCTCCTCCGAATTGAATCAGTGACTGAAGCTTTGCACACCCCTGATAGATGCTCCTTTGCAATATTTCTGCATCCATTGTTGCTGTAGGTAAATTGTGGTCATGAGAGGAAGAGTAATATGTTACAGGAGTAGACAGAGCTGTAATGGCAACTAGAATTTCCATTCTGCAAAAACCTTTGAGATTTTGAAATTCAGTTTTGTTCCAAATTGAAAGCAAGACAAATACATTTCACATTTTCTGTGAAATGAATTTCTTGAAAAAATATGTTTCAGATCAAGCTAACTATTTCTTTGTGATAAAACTGAGACATTTTGTTCTACATTTTAAAAAAGAGTATAAAAATTTGAGGAAAAATGTTTCATTACATTCCAAATTTGGGGGTGGGGTAGGAGATGTCTTGATCTAGCATTTTCCATCAGAAAACATAGTTTCTTCTTTTCTGGAAAGCTTTAGAAAGCACTAATAAGGAGCTATTTCATGAATTAGTTGCATTTTACCTGGGGACGAGAGAGTTTGCATAGCCTATATCAAAATAAACATTCAGAACACACCAAGAGAGCTAGCTGTTACATTAAGACAGGAAAGGGTTTGTTCACTCATCATACTGTGGTGACTTGTACAGATTATCATTTATGTGTTTGAAAAAGTCATGAAGGATTGCCACCTGGCTTTCCCATGTATATCAGAGGTGGGAGCGAGCAGGTTCATTTGAACATGAGATGCCTTGCAATAGCTAGGACACTGCAGAGACCTCTATTATCTTAAATGTTAGCTAATCTCATGCTCCTATTAGAGGAGTGAAATGCCAGTTATTTTCCAACTCTGCTGTAGGTCTAATGAAGCCCTATGTCAGATTACTCTTAGGAATCGGTGATACTTACTTATCTATTTTACTGGACTTCAAATGTAAATGTTTGATGTCACTCACAGCTTCACAATGAATGCTAAGCATATGGTACACTTATCAGGCTGGTCTGGACATTCCTTCCGTAATCATCTATGAAGAGTAAAACCTGTATCCCACATGACCAGAGGTTGGGATGGGTTTTTGTTGCTAGGTGCAATGGGCATTTATACATGTGCTCTGGGAGTATGTTTGTGGGGGAAGAAGGTGGGGAGACACCATAATGAAAGCACATGAAGCGTCATGGGTATTAGCTTCCCCACACTGAAAAATGGTAGCAGGGGTGCTTTAACTAAAGCTCATTGAATGCCATTTTTCAGCACGGAGATGCTGATACACATGGCGCTGGAGTCTGCTGGACCACGGTAATTACCACACTCCAGCAGACTTGATTAAGTTAGTCTGCTCCAACTCACTATAATTATAGCAAACCAGAGCAGTCTCACTATGCATATATAGGCGCCCAAAAAGTCAGGCTTTGGAGAACTAAACTATGCTTATTCTCTTCCATACCTTATTGATAAAGAATATATTGCCCTCAGTGTATAGGCTTACAGTGAAAAAATTAAGGTAAGTATCTAGAAGGAGAACAAAAATCACATAGTTATGTGACTAATATAATCACTGGTTCTTTCATTTAATATTTCTGTAGTACAAAACACCTAATTTGTTCTAATATGAAGAAACGAATGATCCTATAGACCTTGCTTGGTTTCTGATTCTAGTGATTTATTAAACATTTGGTTTTATTTCTTAACTGCAAGGATAAGGAACATATCAAAAGACTTACCTGAAAGCTTTCTTAGCTGATTCTTGACCTTTTTGCAAAACTCATGGTAGGTGTATACTATGCCGATTATTGGAAACAGCCTCTTCTTTAAGAGTCCCACAGTGATGTTGGCGTTCAGTATTAGTGCTTTTAAAACTATTGTAACCTTTTTATATAGTAATGAAGAAAAACAGATCATAAACTCTGTATCTCTGTTGTAGTAATTTAGGAAACGAATTGTATGCGTCAAAACGACTATGGATTAAAAAGGTGACAGACGAGGACATGAATCATAACTACACCTGCATTCTGATTGTTCCTGGTAAAATGCAAAAACAAACTGTTAGACTGAAAAAAGGTACAGCATAATCTGATAATCTTTTTTTTCCTGGTATTTAATGACCTACAGCGCACGTCTACATGAGACGTGTACTGCAGAGCTGACTAATTATCTTCTCAGTAAATGTCTTGGCATCTACACATGCAGGGCAATTCAGCTGGAGTAAACCAATTAACTTTGCAGCAGTACTACAAGTAAATACAAGTACTGTCCTACTACAGAGTTTATTACTGTACAGTAGCACATGTGTAGACACAAGGGTGCTTCAGTACCAGGGTTGCTTGCCAACTAGCTCAGCACTCTTGTGCCCCAGCCAGCCCCTCTGTAATATGTTGAGCCGGGGGGAGAGGGCTCAGGCTGACCCCCTGGAGCCCTCTGCCAGTCAGGGCTGCTCCAACTCAACTCAACGTACTGCAGGCCTGGGCGCACATTCAAATGGTGTCCCTGAGAGCAATAAGCTCCAGGACAATAAACTCTGGAATTTATTACTTTGCATTAATTGCATGTGTAGATGTGTCCAGAGACTATTACACACTGTATTAATTAGCATTTTTTTTAACAATAGGCTCTGTTTTACCAGGGAGGGATGTCATTCCTCTGAATTCTGCTAGTGTCCAAAATTCCCTCTCCACCATGTTCCCCTACATCCTCTCTGCTGCCTTCTGTTTGAAGACAACCGGATCCTAGCCCAAAGGCCCATACTGATATGTCCCATTTAATAGTCAATATGGTTTACAGTTGTTCAAGATAATTTCTTGTCTTCTAGTCCTACCCTATCTTGAAGCAAGAAAAAAATAGAGGACAAAGTTCAGAAAGAATAAGGCTAGGGACAGACATTACACATAAACCTGTTTAAGTGATCAGAAACTGCTTTAAATCTGTAACAGAACATAAGTTTAGTGCACACAAACCAGTTTCAAAATGGCTGAAACTGGTCTAAGATAAACCTGGTTGAATATAGCATCAAACTTAACTGATTTGGGTCAAATCAATTTATGGGACTCCTGTCCCAGACCCGTTCCTGGTTTAAGTTCAATCACAGTCCTCCCAGCATGCTTTGCAGCAATGGGGTGTGTTTTCTGCCACAATGGAGCAGGGCTGGCCCCACCCACAGCTGCCAGCAGGAACTTTTCTGTTCCCAGCAGCAGGGTGGATTTCCCCATCTCATCCCCTTCTTGGCTGGGGAATTGACCCAGCTCCCAGCTGGGACACAGGAGTAAAGCCCCAGCTGCCAGCTTTCCCACTCCACTGGGCATGGGGTAGTCATTTTTCTCCTCTGCTCCCACTTCAGCTGGTGGGGGTGGTGGGGACCTGGGTCCCAGATGGGGACCAGGCCCTGGGCTGCAGCACTGGGCGGCCAATGCTCTGACCCTCTGAGCTGGCTCCAGTGAAGCGGTGGCACCAGGGGCTGTGTTCATTCAGCGGCTCCTGGGATGGCAGCAGGGGTTTGGAATGGGGGTGGCGGAGTGAGGGGGAGGAGGCTGATATTTTTCCTTCCCACTCCTTTGTCAGCCAGCCTGCTGACCAGGGAGCAAATGTCACTGGGTGATTGGCCTGGCTCCTGGCTGCAGGGAAACCCACAGTCCCACCTGAGCTGGGAGCCAGGGCAATCGCCTGGCCCCACGTCCTCCCCGGTCAGTGGGCCAGCTGAGGAGGGAGTGGGGGGAAAATGGCCCCCATTATAGGCTTCCCATCCCCTGTGCTGGACACAGCCTGGCTGAGGGTCAAGAATCAGGGTGGAGAGAGGGCTGTTTCCCTCCCACTCCCTCCTCAGTCAGCCTGCCAACCATGCAGGGGTCATGGCTCCCCCTTTCCCCAACACTGGGGAGACCCCAGCTGGGGGTCCAGTGCCAGGAGGAGGGGTGGGTTTCCCCCCATGCCCCTCCTCAGCCAGCCCAGACTGAGGAAAAGGCGAGGCTAGGGGGATCAGCTCTAGGCATGGGGAGATGGGGGAAGAGGTGCCTTGCTCAGGGCTTCCCCCTTCATGGGGGAGACCCTGGCTGAGGTCTGGGGGGAGGGTTGGTTTCCACCCAGGCTCAGTCAGCCCAGATTGAGGAGGGGACATGGCTAGGGGGACCAGCTCTGGGAACAGGGAGAGAGAGAGAAATACCCCACTGGGGGCATCCCTCCTCCCCTTTCCCCAGTGCTAGGGAGACTCTGACTGGAGGTCTGGTGTGTATGTGTGTGTGTGTGGGGGGGGTTCCCCCACACCCCCTCCTCAGCAGACTGGAGGCTAAAGAGGGGGTATAGCTGGGAAAATCGCCCATTTCCCCACTGGCCAGCAGGCTGGGAGCTGAGTTCTAGCACCCTCAGGCTCCTGACATAGGCTACTGCAGGGGTCTGACTGCCTTTCACTTTTAAAAAGCGAATGTCAGTTCATTTTCTTATCATTTTAATCTAAACAGTTTACAGAAACCTGCAAAGATTGAATCAATTCAGCCTTGGGCTTTTTGACTGTCTTTCC
>NW_005842508.1:770881-771260 GCF_000455745.1 Alligator sinensis
CCTATCCTAAGTGTTAATATCTGCAAGTGTGGAAGAGGATTGGAGAATCACCAAAGACCCAGAGCTAGATCTTAAAAGACAGTCACAGAAGAGATGAGATGGGATCTGGTCCAGAGGAGACAGTATGCAGTGTATATCAGGGATGTAATTAGCAAATGTTGTGCCTTGGGTAGAGAGGCAGGGGACTGTATGTGTCTGGGGGGTCATGGTGCTGCCTTAGGTGGAGGGGCACATGCCCCCCCTGTGACCAGTCCTGCTGACCAGAGTGGGGGGCTCGCCCAGGGGTGATCCTGCTGTCCTGGGGGTGGGGGTCCTGTGACGGCCAATCACTGTGGTCGATTGCTGTGCTTGCTGCAGCTGCTTCCAGGAGTGGCTGGGG
>NW_005842508.1:771270-781990 GCF_000455745.1 Alligator sinensis
GAGTGCAGTGATCGGCCGGCACTTGCAGGGGGGGCACTGGTGTTCCCACTTGCCCCCCCTACCCATTGCCTGAGTGGTGAGCACGGCTGGTCAGTGGGTGCACAGGCGTTCTCAGGGGATGCACGTACACCCCCATGTACACCCTACGCATCGCCACTGTAGTGGGTGCTGAGTGCCAAAGTGTCTTACCAGAGTGCTTTCTGCCACCTGGATACTGCTGCTACTACTTCTGTGGTATGGGCTCCCCACTTGCCCCCCCTACCCATTGCCTGAGTGGTGAGCACGGCTGGTCAGTGGGTGCACAGGCGTTCTCAGGGGATGCACGTACACCCCCATGTACACCCTACGCATCGCCACTGTAGTGGGTGCTGAGTGCCAAAGTGTCTTACCAGAGTGCTTTCTGCCACCTGGATACTGCTGCTACTACTTCTGTGGTATGGGCTCCCCAGGGACTGTCATTCTGGTGCCTTCTATAAACTGCTACCTGGGATGGGTGCCTTACTTGCCCACTCCTAGTTATGCTACAGATACTATACTAGCTATGCTAAAATAGAGCATGTAAGGCACCTGAAACATCTAGTATCTTTGTGAAGGACTCCTGAAAGATAGATATAAGGGTTAAATATCTTTACTGGGAATGGAAAATGGAGGAGGAAGTCAAACAAGCTATAAGATCAAGTAAGTATTATAAGGCAAATGCAATGACGACAACAAAATCAGTATAAAAATATTGGATAATCATGGTGGATAAAGGGAGGAGGAAAGGTAGAATATAGCCTGTTACCAATTCAGAAATGGGCAGTTTACAGAATGACTAATTTAAGATCTTCCCTTAGCACATGAATACATGAGAACACAAAAGGGATGTGTGCAACAAGCCTGTATAAAGATCTTTTGATAAAAGTGGATGAGGGAATATTTAGAAATGTACACAGATCAACAGTTCTGGATGATTACATCCTCAAGTGCTAAGAGTAAAAGTTCCTATGCCCATATAAGGCTCAGGTACTTGGGTTTTGTGTATCAAGTACAACTGATAAGTATGAAATATACTCCCTTTTCTGGGAGCAGGGTGCAAAGCTGCTGCTAAAGACTGTGAAACGAGCCTTGAAAGCTTTGTCTTGCACATCACCCATTTCTGTATAAACTGATGCATATTTGCTTGAGGCATCACCACAAAAGGATTCAGATTGACAAAAAGACTTGTAATTAAGACTGTAATTAAGAATAATCTTGTTTTGAGCAGTCTTGGGCTTTTGTTTTTGCAGGCAACATTTCTGACCTCCCCCCACATTTATTTACTACTGGAGTGATTGTGGCTATACTATCTTCATGTGTTGCTGTGCTCCTGGTGGTTCTAGGTGGGATATTCCGAGTTGACCTAGTTTTACTTTACAGGGATATAACTGGAAAAGATGAAACTGTTGGAGGTAAGAATTGGCCAGTGCTGCCATTGAACAAAGTGATATAAAAACTATTAAAAAAGGTATATTATCAAGTTTGGTAGGTCATATAAAATGACAACTTTTCATATGAAAATGAAGGGGAAAGTCAGGAGTAAGACAGTCCATAGTGATGGTTGGGAATGGATAAATAATGCAGGACTTGATTCAGGAGAGGTAAATTAAATCAATATGTTTTTTAAAAGTTGCAAAAACAGGACAGAAAATACCATGAAGTACCTGACTCTAGGAGGAAATAGAAAAGAGCAGAGTGTACTGTTTTAGCGCACACAGTCCTATAACGTACTTTCATTTTTTCCCCCATAATGAAAGTGAGGGCATGGCTGGTGAAAGGAAGAAAGAAGAGGTGATTCTGAGAAGAGGAAGCAGTCAAATTCCTTCTGTCCTTGCCCTCCTGGCTCCTTTGCACTCTAAACCCAATGTGTTTCTTGGATAACAGAGGCCACAGGGAAGGTGACAGGCCATTGTTATGGAGTTTATCAGTTGCCACATTAAGCTGCCAGAATCTTACCAAGAAGCATTTAGTGTAGCCCATACTCAAGACACCATCACTTGAGGTCGATAATTGGCCAACTACTTCTGGGTCCAGTCTTTTCTTTGTGGTTGAGTTTTTGGTGGGGCAACTTGCACAATAATAGTTAGATGCCTTTCCCTTTGTTAGATTGCATATAGACTGGAGCACAGTATATAGATAGCTCTAGTTACATTGGTTAGTGATCTCTTACTAATGGATGAAGATCAACTGTACTTGCCAGTACTATTTGATCTGTCTATTGCCTTTAATATTTTTGGTCACAAGATGTGGATTCATCCATAGATCTCCAGAAGTAGAGATGGGGCTAACCTTGAATAATTTCATTAGCATCCAGGTAAGACATCCCACAGTCTCTATACCCATAGGGCTTTCTCATGTGGAGTTTCTCACCTTGTGATCCTTTCTTATAGATGTAGAGGAGGCTATTATGAGGTTAAATGAAAAAAAGTATGGACTGATGTTTCAATTTAAATAAAAGAAGAAATGTTGGTAAGGTAGGGAGGAAGAAGAAAAAGTACTGAGAGTTACGTCTGCTTCTCTGGTGAAAGATATTTTATCTGCGTTTGTTACTTAAGTTTGCAACTTCAGATTTTGGTTAGATTCACAGTTAAACCTCAGTGATCAGATTTCATTATGAGCCAGGATGGGTCTAGAAGGTAGCAGATTTTAACCCTAGACAGATTGCTTGGACCTTAGGGATAGGCCACAAAGCTCTCCTTTTTACAGTGGTTTGTGAGTTTCAGTTAGCTATTGCTATATGCTGCTTTATATTTCAGTATGTGTTTATGAGTAATTACCATTGACAGCTTCAGCCTTGAAACTTATTTTTTTGTTATGCTCTCCTTTATTTCTTCTGTAAATATTCATGATGCAACTACACACAGTAGCATAGGCCATGAAATGAAATAAACCTGGAATCTATATGATATCTTTTATGAAGCCATTATTTTCAAATGAGTAATACAATCTAAGGGTATAAATTAACATCTATCAGTTCTGTTTAATTCCTATCCTAGGAATAGGTTGTAACAAATAGGTTTGAATAGATCAAAAACGTATAAGTTTCAAAACAGCTCAACAGGTCAGGGATATTTTTGCAAACTTTTGAGAAAACAAATGGAATAGGATGGACTGTGTCAGATTGATACTGGCCCATGCTATTTTATCTGAAAAATGACTGGAGAGGTGTTTGAGAAAAAGCTGCCGTCTCAGAAGCTTATTGGGGGGGGGACACAGTAATTACAGAAGTCAGGAAGAAGGGTCAGTTATCATAGTTGTTAAGCTGCAGATAAGTTTAGTCTAACACAGTGGCGCTCAATCTTTTGAGCCCATGGGTCAGATGAGGGTAGTGGGGCTTATCCACAAGCCAGCTTGGACCTTGTGCCCCAGGATCAGGCCCATGTGCCTGGATTGGGCTCTGTGCAGCTTTGGCTAGCACTCACACTCTGGGATGATATGGCACCGGGAGCCAGGTTTGGGCCCTGGCCTAACAAGACAAAAATTGGTAACTCTTTTTCCAGATGGAAAAGAATATGATGCTTTTGTGTCTTACCTGAAAGACTGTATAACAACTAATGATGGAGAGGGAAAATTTGCTTTGGAAATATTACCCAAGACACTGGAAGAACATTTTGGGTACAAACTGTGTATATTTGAGCGGGATATAACTCCTGGAGGAGGTAAGCAAATGAAATGACTTTACTATTAAATGGGTATCAGATTCTCACAAAAAGGCAGGGGTCTGCAGTTACAAAGAATTTAATGATGAGTCATGTTTGTCTGTGGAACATATTTTAATTGATTCCATGCTGCTTTTGTGCAGAAATGGTAGGATGTGCGCATTAAACACTGTATTTTCAAAACTAGAGGCTGTCTGAAAAGTTTCAACTTAATCTGTTCCTCTTTTCAGTGAGTAGAGGGAACAAAAAGAGGGTTTTGAGCCAAAAACCAATGAGAGGTCTTTATTGTTAAGCTTGGGTTTGCAATGGAACTGCTTTTGTTGTACTTTGAAACCAGAGCCATGTTTTTTTTTTCCTTGTGGCACTCTATAAATTAAGCTTCTATAATCTTTACAATATGGAAGACAATTAAGCTTTTATGAAAACTGACTCTCAAAAAATCTAGATTTTTCCATGATTTAAATGAAACACCACTAATATATGTGTGTGTGTCTGTGTGTGTATTAGTGGTGTTTCATTTAGATCACGGAAAAAATGGATTTGGGCTTACTTTTCTTTTAACCAAAAGTTGGGATTTGTTTTAAATCAGAGAGAACCAGGATCCCTGCTCATAAACATGATGGGTGCTGTAGAAATGCTTAAAAACTGTAAATGTGCTATAAATGTTTAAAGAACATTTGAAACAAAACACAGTGGGATATCATGCAGCTGAGCTCTAGAGGAAAATAAATTCTTCAAGTAGAAGATTTTTGCCAGTGCTTGTGCATGAGCATATCATGTGTGTAAGTTTTTGCGGGACTTAGGGTTTCACTTTTTAGTTGAATTATTAATTATCCTTTGTAACTAAAGAGTGATGAGATCCTTGCTTGTACCATACAGAGTTGTTTATCTAGAGTAGGGGTTGAATCCAGTCCATGGAACCATTTGATCCGGCCCACGGACAAAGAGCTTCAGAGGCATTTGGTGGTGGAGGACTTCGGCAGCAGTTGTTTTCCCATGCTCCTGCAGGGAAAAATGGTGGCAGTAGTTGGATCTTAAGTGCCTGTCCCCCTCCACCCACCCTTGCCCTGAAGTGAGTCAGTCCAGCCCACAGCCTTAAAAGGTTGTTGATTACTGATATATGGTACAGAGGGTACTGATAAGTAGGGTGGATAGTGATAAAAATAGGAAAGTGAATTGAGGGTTAGTGAATATTGCAAGAAGACACTAACTGCATGGCTGAAATGACACTAGTTGAAGTTATTCTGCTGCTCTTCATGGAATAGCTCTTATGGAATGAATTAGTTTGTAATTTGATTTCTAGCATGAAAGTAATGTACACTGACTAAGGTCAAATTAGATTTCCGTTGTGTTTCTTAAATTCTCAGAATTGTTTAATTTTCTACCATTTTTTTCATATTACTTATCACTATTATAGTTTACGAGTGAACAAAGCATAAAGTAATTTAGTCATTTTACATTTGAAACATGTTATCCCCACTACAGAAAGATGTGTTAATTCGGTACCTGTGCTTTTAATTTATTTTAAGAAGTATAAATATAAATAATATTTTTTTAATGTATCTTTAATTTGCAGCTGTTGTTGATGATGTCCTTTCATTCATTGACAAGAGCAGAAGATTAATTGTTATACTAAGCAAGAACTATGTTTCTGACAAAGTCATGTATGAGCTTGAGAGTGGACTACATAAGGCATTAGTAGAAAGGAAGATTAAAATAATATTAATTGAATACATGCCTATAAGTGATTATAATTTCTTGCCAAAATCACTTGCCCTTTTGCCATCTTGGACAGTTGTACAGTGGAAAAAGGATCAGTCTCTTCCATTGAATTCCAGATTTTGGAAGAATCTTCGGTACCTGATGCCAGCAAAAACTTTCAAGTCAAACTCTGGAAGTCCCAATAATTTTCTGGAGCTAGTCTCAGAGCAAGAGACCCAGTCATTGACTGCATGTTGGAAGACTAAAACATTCATATAACAACACAATGGAAAGCAAACTTGTTGCAGAATGAGCACATTGGATTATTTTAAAGGAGGACATAAATTGCACTTGCTTTAGGGAGGCAATGCCTTCCTAGTGGATAGAGCACAGGACTGGGACTTGAAAGATAAGGGGGTGATTTCAGCTAGTGTAGGCAGTCAAAGAGACCATAGTAACCCTAACTCTGACCTCTACCCCCAAAGTATCGTATCCAATTCTGATTCTGCCTGAGATTCTGAATCACAGTTCTTCCATTTGTAAAATGTTCTTAATTATACATACTGACCATTGTAAAGTAGTCTGTATTTAGAAATGTGTTTACAGTTACGATTTCTGCCATAAAAACATCTGAGCCACAAGGTAACGGTATATCCTGGCAAAAGACGAGTCCTTTAATAAGTATTATGTAACTGAATACCTGTTGAGGGGCATTTGAGAGGGAAAGGGGAGGAAAGATGACACTTTTTTCTGGAGACATCACTGGACATATCTTACTTTTAATTTGCTTTTAGGTAAGAAGCCTGACGAGCTGGATTTTTGAGGGTCAATGTTAACTGATAAATGGAGGTAAACAACCTACATTTACAGTGGTAAACTTTTTGCTGGAAAATTTCAATTACCTGTTGGGAAAACAGAAACAATGCTTTCTCAAATGCCTGTGTGGAATGTGTTGCACTTGGAGAAAGTTCTTCCTTTCTCTCTGTGCCCAGCTGGCTCCGCTAGCTTTATCCTCTCCTATTTCCCTCATCAGCCCTTTTGGTGGAAACCAGTGTTAGTAGAAAGCATGAAAAGCCTATAGCCCTTTAGGGTCCTGGTATTCCCTAACATGGAAGTTAGAGGAATTACCATTGTCTGATCTATCTCCTGCCATTTTATGCAGGATTTGGAAGGTTTGGGACAAGAAGACAGGAATATTTTGATACTATAATAGAAATAGGATTTGCCACCCTGGTCTGTAGATGCTCAAGTTTCCAGAAAGAATTTTTTTGGCAAAAATCTTGTTGGTCTAATAAAAGATACCATCTCTACTACGAGTCCTAACTGAAGTTTCCATGAGGTATTCATCATTATAACTATTTTTACAAGTTCTTACTATACTTTCATCTATACTATACTTTTTACTATACTTTTAATTCAGTAACTCAACCATAGTGGACCCATATTAAAGTTACTGACTATCTAGATGGTTCCAGGATAGCTCTAGATATGTCTCGGTGCTCCTGAAGAGTCAGTGAAATGGGACAGGAGACTTTTCTGCCAATTTTGCAAAATTAGTCCTAAATAAAGTGATTCTTTCTACCCTGCCCCGAAAGTTCCCGCATTCCAGGGAAGTGTTTATGCTGTGTCTGCTGAGAAGGAGAGCTATTTAGCTACTTGGTACTACATTAAAGTGTCTCTGTTAACTAGGGGTAATGTAGACTATTTCCAATTTCAGAAGTCTGGTAACATCTGGGACTGTTTCTAGGACCTTCCATCTTTCTTGATTACTTTCTCTCTGGTACCTTTCTGGTAAACTGTAGCACCCCTCCCCAATACCTCTGTCATGTAGAACAGACTAAAGCCGATGGATAATTGAAGTGGACGTGGCTGCATTTTGAATTCACATTTACACACTTTCAATGTAATGGATTTTTCTGTTTCTCTTTTGTCAAAATTATGTGAAAATTTGGTCTTCACTGTATATATCTTCAAAATGAAGACTGTTGTAACCCTTTGGGACTTTTATATTTCATATTGTTTTTAAAACATTGAATAGGGTTATATTTTAATATACTTCATGATTGCTCCTAATACCTCCTTGTTAGCTGTGTCGCAGGAGGATATGGTATACATGTCTGTATTGTTTGAATGCTTTTCCTCCCTCCCTCCCTCCCTCCCTTCATTCTTCTGTTGTATCAAACCTAATAAGTATATGCCTGTTTCTTGCTGTGAAATAAATACAGTATTTGAATCAAAGTTGTGTCTCTTTGCAGTGATCAGAAATATTTAATTTTTCCATATCCCTGCTGCTGATTTATTCCATGTTGTTGTATTTATTTGTCACTATAGTAATACTAACATGGGATCAAAATTCCAATAGGCTTCAGTAGAGGCCAGTATTAGGGCTGTAGGGTAAAACCATTTCCTGCTCCCAAGGGGTTACAAGGAAAGATGGGAAAAGAAAGAAAGTTTAATGAAGAAATGTGTTAATTAGAACATTGGGTTGGTGCCCATGGAGAGAGATTCTCTGAGAAGAGGATGGTATGATCAGCACAGGGAAAGCTGAATTTATAAGCATCATTTGGAACAAACACAGAGAGATGGATGGAGCATGGAGAAAAGACTGAGAGTGTAAAAGTTCCAAGTAAATACTAGACTGGTATAAGACAGGGATTTCACTAACAGTTAATGTAGTGATTGGTGGATATAGGGTAAATAAAGAGCCTAGAAAACTGGTGTGGGGGAAGAAAAGGAGACAAGAATCAGATATTGCTGCGGTTGCAAGTCTGGATGGAGAGAAAGATAGAGAAGCTGACATGGGGGGGGTGTAGCGTAGTAAGATTAAGAAGAAAAATACTTTTGATTTAAAAAAATGAAATTTTGGCAGCAGTGAAGTATATAGGAGATGATGTCTAAAGGTTTGCCTACTAGGTATTCTGTTCACACGTACACTGTGCCTTGGATGAGCTTGCATCACATGATCTGCCCTTCCCCCGATTCACTCTGTTTTTTTGTAACTTAAGAAATCTCTCCATGTTGTTCTGTTTGGAATTTGTACATGGTGTTAGGATGCATATCCAGACTGCTGCAAGTCTATAGCTAAATGGTTTGGCGTTGGCATTTCAAGTGTTTGGGCCGTTGGTAATGAAGGTTCATAGTTCCATTATGAAGGTAGTATTTTTCATGGATTATCAGCCCTAGAGATGTCTGAAATTTTCACTGGGTTACAGAGAATAGAACTTCCAAATTGCACTGGGATGCTGATGGTGCATGAGACCAGAGTCTGCACTCTTGCAGGAGTCAGCAAGGACATTATTTCTCCTGTTTTGATGTCCTTGATGGATCACACAGGAAGATTCTTGTCAACCACACTGGCAATATGCATAGCATCCAAGAATCTGAGGAGATCCAATGTTTTTGTTGCTTGGATAAGCTAGGACCAATGGCATTGGCAGGGTGTGGGTCTCCACCTCTATTTTGGGAAAGCCCACCCTTCCCAAACACTGTGTATATTACAGTAGCCCACTAATACCTGCACATGATCTGTGAAGTTAATATTTTCAAATACAGTGCAACCTGGACACTGGACTCTTGTGGCCAGTTGCCACCACTGGAAAGCACATCAGTATACAGTACAAACTGTGGGTCATAAGAAGTTAGGGAATGTAGGGAGTATGTCTCATATTAATGTTGCAAGTGGTGGTACTAATAAGTAAGTGCTTGCTAACTCATTGTTCTGCAGGCTATTGCCTTGGAACTGCCCTTGGAATTGGCTGTTAAAATAATTCACTAAACTTCTTGCTTGAAGGGGCTGGTTAAGCACAATGGGGTATTTTGTCTTAGATGAATTGTAATTGGAAAACATTTGATTTGTCTGACAATCATGAATCTAACTAAATATCACTTTGGGTAACAAGGTGCCATTTCAGTGGATTGGGTCAATTGTTCTTGTTTTTATATTGCAATAACATGTTTTGCAAGGTCACAGCTTCCCCTTCCCCTACATCTGGGTAGGCAGCAGTAACAGTTTTTACAGAGAACTTCAGAGAAAATGGAAAAACATGAACAATGAATAACTTAACAGTGTGGTTAGATGCGCTGACCACAAGCAATAAAGATATTTAATTTGTAAACTGAAATATAGTGTGCAAAGCAAACTAGTGCTGGATAAACTAGATATGAAATAATGAAAGTGCAAGAGGAGAATGGATACTGTCAGCATGAGCAGTTGCTGCTTACGTTTTCCCTTTCCTTTTTCTATATCTCTTCCCCACTCTTCATGCATATGTGGTACCGGACAGTAAGGGCAGATACTGAGGGGGGATAGGTTGGCCTTCATCATGTTTCCTAGACTTTTCAAGCCCCAGGGGATGACCATCAATTCTAACTCCTGCAGTTTCTTGTAGGGTGCAGGAGAAGTTGGAACCAGGAACTTGACAAGGTTCTGTATCCTTATCAAGAACTTTGAGTGCCAAATCTGTGCATGTGCATTTGGATCTGTCCAGAGTTTTGTGAAAGGTTTTAAGCCTGTACAAGTGCTATAATTGGCCCTGGTACCCTGTGACCACTGCTAGCATTTGTATCAAGGTCTACAGCAGTTCTTCAGCTCCTGGGAACACATACCTGATCAGCTCCACCAGGAATAGGCACTGCCAAAATTCATGGGTCTTCTTCAGGACAGTTTCTTTCCCACTTCCTCTCCCCCCTCCTCCTAACACCTCTTGGGCCAACGACTCTCTGTTCCTGTACTTATTCCTTCTGTTCCTGCAGTAGCTTGTAGAATTCATTGCCTTTCAATTGCATTTAGAGCATAATATCATCCTTGGCATGTTTCCTTTTGGCTTGCTCCTGCATCATCTTCAGGCTGAGGTTGGACTGTGGACTGATTGAATCCTCAGATTTCTTAAGTGAATGCCAGAGGAAATATACAGACACAGACCACTTTTTTGGAAAATGTTTTGAAGTAGACACTCCTCTCTCCTCCACAACATAATGTTACAATGCCACAGTTGGCAGGTTTCATTTTTGGTATGTCATCCTTGCATGTTTTTTAGACTTGCAGGCTAGAGGCAGCCAGTGAATATTTACCAAAGCAACAGAAGATCACATCAAGGTAAGTTATTTTTTAAATTATTATCATTATTATGTAAATGTGTTCTAACTTCTAGTGATCCTCAATTTGCCTGCCAGAGGCTGAGCCAAGGAAAGATAGAGATATTTTTTACCAATGGAAACCCCGTGTTTGTCTTTGAGGTGGGACACCTATTGAGAGCATAAAGAGTTTGGAGGGCCCTGCCTGAAAGAGAGTTGGAATAGTATTCTCTGTCACCAAGGTTTATCTTGCTTTCTGACCTGTAACT
>NW_005842508.1:782008-796562 GCF_000455745.1 Alligator sinensis
GCTGAATCAAACAAATTTGAAACATTGGCTCCTACTTGGAAGAAAAGAACAGGAAAAACACTAATAAGTTGCTAGGTAATTTAATCAGGCTAGGGAAGTTGCCTCCCTGCCTCTACATCATTAACACACCCAATACTGACTTCTTACAGTGGTAGAACTCTGGTCCCTGCCATTCACCAGTATATCCCTACAGAAAATATAACCAGTAGGAGACATTTGCATCTCCTTCCCATCATGGGGCATTGCCTGTAGAAAAAGAACAAGGACAGGCAGTACAGGCATTTAGGAGAGAACACAGGGCATGCACTGGTGTGGCTGCATCTCCCTTCTGCCACTGCTGCTGCTCTCCTCAGCTGCTCCTTCCCTAGGATGAGGCTATAAATGGTGCCAGGCTCCTCAGGGGATATTGGCAGGTGCGTACAGGTTTTTCCTTCCGGTGCCTGCTCCCTGCCTCTTGCCTGCAGGTGTCCCCCACTGGCTGGGGCCAGACTGTGGAAGGAGGAACATGTGTACCCCTGCTACTGTCCCTGGCTGACACAGGCATGAGGAGAGCCCCAGAGCCATTCCTGTCCCATTCTTGCTCAAATGCAGAGAATGGCTATGCAGGGAGATGGACTTAAGCAGAGACAGTGGGGGTGGCCTATAAGTTCCTCCTTCCAGTGCCCACTGCCAACCATTGAGCTCACCAGAGAGGAAGGTGGACAGGTAGGTAGCAGGAGCTGGAAGGAGGACACTGTGTGCCACTGCCCCCAGTTAAGCCCTGTTTCCCATGCAACCACTCTTCACAGCCCCTGGCTGGAGCAAGGGAGGAGTGGTTCTGGCTAGGTCAGCCAGGGTCATCAGCTGCAATGTTGACAGGGAAAAGCAGGAGGCTATACCCCTCTTTGTGCCCTTGTTTCCTGCCTATTTCCCTAGTGTCCCCTGACAATCCAGGGTCTATAGTCCTGGCCCACTCCCAACTCTGCATGATCAGAGGCTGGAAATTTGACTGCTCAAATGTTTATAGTGAAAACTTTGACACAGACTTCTAGTTGTTTCCCTCTCCCTCTCCATCTCCCTCACTTGTCCCATCTAAATGGGGTCACTGTTGTGGATTTTGGCTCGCCACTGTCTTTGGTCATACATATCTTCTTCTTCCAATTCTTTCTCTCTCATGTCCCTCTCCACTATATGTCTCCATCTCATCTTTGGTCTTCCTTTTCCCCTTCTCTCTGGTTGAGCCATTCTGGTAACTTTGTTTCCCACCTATTCTTCTGAACTCCTTTGAACATGCCTGTACCATGCCAGTCCTCTCTTGTTCCTTCTCAGATGCTTCCACTAGCTTCACCTCTCCTCTGATGTAAGTATAACTCACTTTATCCATCTTCGTCACTCCACACATCCATTAGGGCATTCTCATCTCTGTCACGTTCAGGCTCTCTTCTTGAGTTTTCTTCAGGGGCCATATCTCTGCTCCATGCAATCATGCTGGATGCACATGTCTTGTAGACTTTCCCTTTCAGCTTCGCTGATGCTCTTCTGTTGCATAATAACCCCGTCCCCAGTTTCCATTTCATCCACCCTGCTGTTATTTGATGGTTCAACTCTTTGTCTAGCTCAGCATTCTGCTGAACAGTTGACCCCAGATACTTGAACTTGTCAACTTTTTTATCATGTTTCTCAACTACCACACTTCCAACATCAGGTACCTTAGAGAAACACAGTGCATATATTCCATTTTGGATTGACTATTTTTCGTTCCTCTTCCCTCTAGCACTTGTCTCCATTGGTCTAATCCAGCTTGCACTTCCTCTAAACTCTCAGTGCGAATGACCATGCTATCCAAAAACATCATATTCCAGTGTGGTCTCCTTATTTGCTAAGTAAACACATCCATCATGCCCGCAAACAGGAATGGGCTCAAAGCTGACCCTATATGTATGCCCACCATCACCCCAAAGCTCTTTGTCTCTCCTGAACTGCTACTCACTTTTGTTGTATGTTTCTAATTCATGTTCTTGATGGTTCTGACATATTTCTCTGGCACCTCCTTAACTCTCAGGCACTCCCATATTTCCTCCCTGGGTACATTATCATAGGCTTTCTCCAGGTCAATAAAAACTAACTAAATACCTTTATCATCTTCCATGTATTTCTCTATCATCTGTTTTATTGCAAAAGCTGTATCCATGGTACTTTTCCTTGGCATGAATCTATACTGGCTTTTTCCAGTGACCACCTCAGTCCTTAACTGATTCTCCACCACTGTTTCCCATGCTTTAAAAGTTTGAGACCTCAATTTCACTTCCTGATAGTTGCCACAATCCTGGACATAACCTTTCTGCTTGAATATTGGCACCAACAAACTCCTACTCCATTCATTTGGCATCTTCTCCATGGCAAATATTGCTTTAAACAGCTTTCATAGTATATCGATTCCTTCTTCCCCCAAGACTTTCCAAACTTCCACTGCTATATCAACAGGTCCTGTTACTTTCCCTGTCTTCCTTTTGTTCAATGCTCTTTCACCTCTATTTTGCTGATGTCAGTCACCATGACTTGGGTTTCTGTGGCACTTGCTCACAAACTTCTTGGATTCTCTTTGTTCAACTTTCAAAACTTTGTCCTTCAGTTCTTTGCACAGGATGACCTCAGCTCCATTTCTTTTGTCTTCACCACTATAGAAAAGTTTTAATCCTCTTCCAGTCTCTCATTTTGTTTCCTTTCCACTTTGTTTCCTGCACGCATGCAAGATGCACTTTCTTCCTTTCCAACAAGTCTGCCACTTCACTTCTCCTCATCATACTCCCCACATTGAGTGTCACAACTCTCAAGTCCTTTCTTTTGACTAGCTTCTTTGGCTGCACTTGTCCTTGGTATGGTAGTCCTTGCCCATCTCCCATAGAATCTAGGCGTCGATCCTGCACATCACCTACAGGGTATTCTCTAGCAAGGTTTGTTCCTTGGATCCTCATCATGATGATTTGGCAAAGGTTTTTACAGCTGGATGCCCTTCCTGACACTAGCCCTCCTCCTTTTTCTGGGCTTGGGACTGGCATTGGATGGATTGAATTGCTCATCCATGATGGAGCGTGGCACAGACTTCTAGTCAGACAGCAAAAAGTCTAACAACTTCTAAGATGGAGTGTGAGAAGTTTATAAAGGGAACTGCATGTTGTGGTACCTACCAAACTAGAGGACCAGTCTTAACGATCCAAGAGGTCCTTTTTGGCCATTTTTTCCTTTACCTGGGGTAAAAAGACCCAATTCTATCAAAGCCAAAATGGGGTTGGTATTGACTTTGAGGAGTTGCCACGTCTTCTACATGGAGTTTTGAAATATTTTCTGCCTAATTAATAAAGAAAAGAAAATGCTAAAAAAAATCCTGATTTCTGCAATGTCTTTTAGATGTGCCAAAGTTTTAAGTCAAAATGTAACAGGGAGGCTAACACTCCTGTTACTTTAAAGGAAAACTTGCAGCAGATAAATAGAAGATAGATGCAAGGGACTAAACAGGGAGGAAGCCCTTTTACCTAGGCAGGAATCAGCCCATTAAGGAAAGGGGAGCACCTATAGCTGGTTAAGGAAATAAGGCCCGGGTGAGCAAGCTGCTCAGGTAGACAGTAGAGCCTTACCTTGCTGGGAACAAGGAAGCAGCAGTAACTAATTGCAAACCCCTACAGTGACTGGATGGCATGCCCTGATGAGTCAGCCCTGCAGGTGGTAAGGAGAGTCATCAGATTTGCAAGGTCAAGGCTTAGGAAGTATAAGAGCCCAGAGCTGCAGAGAGGTTGGCAGTCCTGCCCTGCAGGCGGCCAGGGAAGGAGCTCAGCCCTAAAAGGACTCTACCAGGTGGCTGGATGGGACTTGCTTATCCCAAGGACTGTGAGCTACCAGGAAGAAACTTCTCACCCAAAAGACCCTAGTTGAGAGACTTGCAGAGAGCAGCCTGCAATGAAGGTCACAAGTAAAGGCCTAAAGTTGTGCTGGGGTCAGCTAGTTACATAGCTGGTATGCTTACAGCTTGGGTGTAGCCAGTGCACTGAAGTTTTAGTTACAGTTATGACTGGTAGATCGAGTTTGGGACTACAAGGGTCATTTGGAAGTCCTGTTAGTGCCCAAGGGGCATGTGACTGCATTGAGCCCTGCCTTGGGGCAGGCTTAGGACACTAACCAGGGTCAGGTGCCCAAAGTCCATGAGGGGTATAACCATTGCCCAGAGAAAGGTGGAGACACAGGGCCAGGATCTCGTTGCTCAGAGAAGGGTCGTTGACAGTGGGCCTGGGCTAGGGGACCGACTAGAGCAGAGCGGCGGAAGCTGGGAAGGCTGAAGCCCCAACAAGGGAGTAAAGGCCTGAGGTGGCCTGGTGGCTTTGGGGACAGGTGCCCCACTCAAATGATGATCATTATACTTGTGAGGCATGGGCACAGCTGTAGGGGAAGATTGGAGACTGAGAATAGCCTCTAAGCAACAGGTGCCTCGAGGTACATACAGGCTGGGGGGCCCCAACTACTGACAGACTGGTTTCAGGTTACTGGCATCTGGGAGGGGATCTGCTAGTGAAGGAAGGATGAGGATGGGTTCTAGGATCCTTAGGCAGCTTCCCTTTTATAATTTAATGATTACATCAAGGTATGGCAGGAAAGAGCAGAAGGAAGGGTACCTAGAATCAGAGCACAGCAGTAATCATTTGGCCACCAGGGGGCAGCACGGTCACCCCTGGGACCTGGCCTTACTACACACGAATATTAGCTTTACTCTATCGCCTACCCACAGATGAACTATTTATAGATTGATATATCTAGGTATGTAGGTGGGACAGTTTGCTTTATATCTCAGAGCCTAAGATATATACTAGAAAGATGATTTTGAATGTTTCCCTGATTCTGGGGTAGGCTGAGTTTACTGCAGTTATTCAGAACAATCTGTACCAAATAACTTACTTTCTCTTATCGTGCAAAGGAGCAGCAGGGATGTGTATAGTTCACTGGGCTATTTTCCACTCTTGGTTATACACTCATTGACTTCTCACTCTTCTTGACGTGACCTTTCCTATCAGCCTCCTCAAGTTCTTCTGGTGACACGTGTTAAAGCAGTATCAGAAACACTGACTCAAACTAGCAAACAGCATTAGGGGCTAGGGTTTTTTTTACTCATTCTATGTTAGATCATTTGAGTAACACAGCAGAGCATGCACTGGTGATGTGCAGCTTTATCCATCCCAAGTTGTATCACAAAGTTAGGAGATACAGTCCTTCTTGGAGCAAAAATGCTGTGAGTACTTGGTTTCTTCTGTCCTACTTACCTGCTTCAGGGATGAAGAAAATCTGAAGCGGAGATAAGATGAAGCAGTTGCTTTCACATGCAGATTGTTTTTACTATGAGCAGTAACTTAACTGGTGATGGGCAAATGGGGCATGAGGCCCAGGCACTGATTTAGAAGGGATGCCAGAAGGAGCCCCAAGGAACCTGTGTCAGCAGCAGCACCTCACCCTGAGGCAGCATTGGCCCATGTCTGGGGAGGGAAGAATCTGTCACTCCCCAACTCCCCAACCCCCCCTCCCTCATCCCCCACTCTCTGGTGCTCAGAAGCCCTTCCCCACTTCGTCTGGGTGCCACAATTCCTAGTTACGCCTCTAGCAACAAGAATAGGAGTGACATTCATGGTAAGGCTCAGGTTTGCATTTGAGCATAATTGGTAAGCCTAAATGATAGAAGTCCTAGGAACTCACCTGACTTTAGGGCTGTCTTGATCCAAAACCTCACGATAACCAGGCTAACTGGTCTTTGACTTCATCTGAACTAGTACCATGAAAAAATTCCCTGTACAGTCTTAGATGCTTTCAGAAACCAGAGCTACATGGCTTTGTATAGCTTGAGTGCATCACTGAAGGATATGAGATTTCAGTTTGGAATCCTACTACCTATAAGTTTTAATTTAGTAAAGCAAATCACGAGAGAATTCTGTGCTTATTAAGTAAAAATATGTGAACTATACTTGGGGAAGAGAACTATTGTCTGCCATCTGTGCTAATATCAGGCAGAACTTTGAGGACAGAATGCACTTGTTCTTGTCCATTTTGTGCCCTGAGATTCCTCCACAGATTCAAGCCTCAAGGAGGGAGTGAAGCAAAGTGCTGGAAGAGGATTTACTTTTGCAATTGGAAAACCCTACTTCTAAAAGTTTCATTTTTAATTTAATAAAACTAGAAAGACATGAATTGAATCCAGCTAGACAAAACCAGCTAGATTATAGAACTAGAGTGTATTGTATATGGGCACTAATAAAGTAAAAGCCAGTGAGTGCATATTCATGTACGCTTTACTGCAGAGCTGACTAATTACCTCCTTAGTAAAGTGTCACCGTCTCCATGTGTGCCTGTAGTGTGGCACAGTAAATTAACTCTGCTGTAGGATAGTACTATCTGACACAAGTACTATCCTACAGCGAAGTAGTGACACAGGCCGAAATGCACATGTAGATGGTGACAGGGGCTAGCTGGGACACAAGGGTGCTGCAGTGTAGGGGGTGCTTGCCAACTAGCCCCACACTGGAACACCCTTGTGCCCCAGCCAGCCCCTCTGCAGCACGTTGAGCTGCTCCAGCCTGGTTCAGTGTGCTGCAGTCCTGGGCACACATGTAAACACTGTGCTGTTGAGAAACTCCAGCACAAACTGCGCTGGAGTTTATTGCTATGTGCTAATTGCATGCGTAGATGCACCCAGTGAAAAGCAAAATAAGCAAACACTATGGAGCTTGTTAGCTAAATGCCCTGTTCTGTAGCAAGTTGTAGAAGACCAGAAGCTCTGAGTATCCCTAATCTTTACTAAGATCCAGTTGAGACCACGTAGCTTTTCTCAAGAAATTCCATGTACCTTGCATGACTGATCTGTAATGTTAGCCAAGGGCCATGAGGGTATGTATGTGTGTAAATCTAGGGCAACCATCAACTGACCTGATAACCCTGAAACCACGTTGGAGAGAAAATCCCATATCTTACTACTTGTGATAGCAAGTTCTTGAGAAAAAATATGCATCCAAGAATTAGTGAAACAATCAGCGGAAAGAATAAATTACATGTATAAAAGGAAGGACCAAATCCTTATGTTTTTAATATATGTGCTATTCTATATGGCTGGACCACACTGAAAATGGAGAGTTTCTAAGATCCACCAGACCGTGGTGTTCAGTGCCAGCATCTAAATGAAATGACACACCTAAAGGTGCCAATATAATTTATTATAAGGAGAAAATGGAATGGACATCCATAAGGTGTTGTGTCTTCCATATACCACTAAATAGATGATGTGAGATTTGGTTGTTTTGAAGAGAATAAGGATAAAAAACACTTATCTATTTTACTTAATACCATTCTTTATTGCAGAATGGCTTGATCTTATATATATTTAAGATATGATATTTAATCTTTTTTAACTGAACAAAGTAAAAATCACCACAAATATCTGGGCAAAAATTCTTCATTTCTCATTTATTTTTCCTGTTTTTCAACAACACAAAGTTCAGTGGTATTTTGTTTAGCAAAAATGCAACTTTTTGTTGAGGGTTTATATTTTTTGGGCTAATCTTTTTACAAGAAAAGTAACCGGAAATATAGGAGGAACGTATTGCTGCTGAGCTGAGATAGGAAGGGATGATGACAGTGAGGTAGAGGAAATTCCTGTAAAGGAAACAGACTCACTCATTGCAAATTGCAAGAACTAACCACAATTCTTATCATGTATGTGAGGAGGATGTGAAGGTAAGATTTTTAGATATTTCTTCTTTCAAGTGAAACTTTATAAGCAGTTTTTATTATCTGCCCCTCCCCACTCCATCTCTATGTTTTATCCATGTTATAGGTTGATTAGTTATTTTTATTTAATATGTTATTTTTAAAATATTGCTTTTAGTTCTTCTTCATGCGGTGCATACATTTTAGTAAATAGTGTTACTAGGTTTTCTAAATTTCACTTTTCTTTACATAGTAGCTAATCATCCTCTAGTAGTTGTTAGACTATGTTCTTGTTCTCCTTTACACTGATATAAATCAACTGAAATCAAGAAATCACAATGTTAACTGATATGAAACTAGTGTAAGGAAAAGAGACCGAGATTTAAGATGATAAACTAAGCTTGTGGCATGCCAGTCTTTACTGGACTATAGCAGAACTAAATTTAATGCTCACAAAATAAATTTTCATTACTTTGGATCCAAGGCATAATATAAATAAATAAAATCACCTCTTAAATAAAGTCATTATCTTGTAAGAAAAGGGAACTACAATATAATTCATGTACTTTTCCCCTGCATTGCTTTATCACAGGAAATAAAGAAAAGACCACTGCCTTTTTTTTCTGTGTGAAGTAGCTTCCATAGATCTCATTTGTATTTGAAATGACAGTAAATACAGGGATGATACTAGGTATTTCTTTGAACTTTTGGGAAACCTGACTGACAGGCTTTCTTGCCAGTAAAGTATTCTAGAGAAATATGTCCCTCTCCAGGAGATGTGTGTTAAAGAAGGGTATGCTGATCTTAAAAGGAAGGGTTGATGAAAAAAAATGGAAAGTTTATTTTGTCTTCTGAATATCTTGTCTCCATAGGCATACTTTCATATGCATGTGTCCTGCCATGCAGCGGCAGACCCCACATCAAAACAGGTAGCTCTTAAGGCTGTGTTTCCCACTGTTTCAAAAATATAGAGCCAACGTTAGAAATATTCTAACCCCTTAACTGCCTGTTAGTCTTTCTGGCTACAGTTTTCTGGATTCTGCTTTTATTGAGGCTAGCAGTTTGGGAGTGAGACTTGTACACTGTAGATGAAAGAACCTGGAGAGAGCAGGTAGCATGCACACTACCCCACTAGCTATTGATTTCCAATGGCATCTGACCTCATTTGGCAAAGCTCACAGTTTCACAGAGGGGCTATACATTTAGACTTGATTTAAAAATGGGGATACGTTCCCAAGAAACGTGTTCCTTTTCTTGCTAAAGAATTTTCAAAATCTATATTTTTTCAGTCAACCCTAAATACGATCCATCAAGCTGTCTCCTGTACTACACGAATGATAGAACTGTTTTGTTTTGGTTCATTCTCCTCTCCAAATTCTCATTCAAGAGATGGTGTTATGGGATGATTTTCAGAAGAGTTTTCACCTGAAAGCATCTTATATTTTCAGGGCTATTTTAAGTTGTATTTATCACTCTTGCCATGCCCCGCTTTGTTTATTTAGTTGTTTACTTGCTTGGTCTACTTATGTAGTCCATGATCCTTGGAAAGTAGCATCTAACCAGGTGAGACTGAAGCTGAATCATCAGATTTTTTGTAATTATAATATTTATTATTTTTTATAGTATAACAATAAAATAAAACCAACCAAAACAATGAGTCATCAGATTCTGAGCTTCAAAAAATCTTTAGTTCTTGGTTCCAGCAATCTGTACAGAGCGGTAGTGTGTAAAAGCTCAACTTTTATTTAAAAATAGTCTGTTCTCCTTTTCCTTGTGCAGAAAGCCTTAAAATATACTGGACTTACCAAATTCTAAGATGACTTTAAAAGGAAGCTGATCCTTCAATAATTAGAGTCCACGCATGGAAAATTTGTTTTAAAATTTCCATGTCTAGAATCTAATTATTGGAGTGTCATCTTAAGTTTGTTCCCTAACACTGCAGCAGACAAGCAGCGATATGGGATCAGGTAGCAGGGGAGTCGAGTGGCATGTCCCCTGCCCTTCCCTCTATTGCCTGTCCCCCAACTCCAGTACTTGCCACCCTCACTGCCTGTGCATCCTGCCCTTCACCCTCTCTTCTCTCCACAACTTCTGCTCCCCTGCTACTGCCGTTATCCCCCTGCTACCACCTCTGCCTTTGCACCCTCCACACAACTGCCTGTCCACCCTGCTGCTTACCTCCCTGGCCCAGGGCACAGAGCACATGCTAGCTCCGGTCCTCACCTGGCCACACAGCAGCAGTTGTGGTGGCAGCAGCTCCAGCTCTGGCCCCAGCTTTGGATTGGAGCCAGAGCTAGAGCCGACCACTGCAGCATGGCCAGGTAGAAGCTGGAGCTAGCATGTGCTCCATGCCTTGGGCCATAATGGGGCCAGGGCCAGAACTGGAGAGTAAACAGCAGCAGGGAACGAAGGTGGGAGGGGGGCAGTTCCTGCAGGAGGCAGTGTGTGGGAGGGCAGTGGCTGAGGCTCCAGTTCTGTCCCCATGCTGAGGTTGGGGCTGAAGTCAGAGTTGCAGCAGCCTCCTGACCCCTGTTTGTACTCAAGTCCAAGATGAGGCTCTTTCTCCCACCCCCAATATTAAATGGGAGAAAACCTTGTCTTGGATTTGAATAAATATGGTAAATAACTAAAACTAATAAGTAGAAAAGGAACAAACAGCTGGGTGCTATATTTGCATGAGGGAGACTGAAATCCTTTCTCAACATGCACACTTTTCAAGCAATATTAATTTATTAAATTTGAGATGTAGCTTTCTTCTGCTTCCCAACACCGAATCAGGTCTATGGTATGATCTTGATGAAAATTATGTGTTGTGATTTTTGGTATGGAGGCTTTGCAAAATATTTCCCAGTCTCATCCCAACAATGCTAATGCTGGCTTTGGGCAAACGTTCTATAGCATTTTTACTTCTTCCCTCACTGCTCTCTTTGAACATCAAAAAGGAACATCATCCTCTCTAGAATAATGTTAGAGAAAATCCCATCTCAAACATGAGCTGGACTTTTGTGGAGAATGGGAGGGTTTTGTAATGTAGCTAGTGAAACCTGGTAGGAGTGTATCGCATTGAGTTACTAGATATTTGGTAGGAGTGTGTGTTGGTGTTTGGGAATGCATGTGGGTATGTGACATTAGAAAGAGAAATAAAAAAGGCTGCCCTCAACAAAAAATACAGAAAAGTACTATTGACTTAGCAATGACAAATACACAATGAAGTGCCTTTTAAATGAAGTTCTGACATAAATACTATCAAACTTCTGTTTCACTGCACCTTCTGCCATGGTTGTCTTGCCTCCTGGAGGTCTTTTCTCAATTGGTGATAGGTAGTCCTGTCTTGTTATTCAGTATAGTACATGGTCTCTATACTGGCAGCTTCATGATAACTCCTGAAATCCATATGAAATGAAGCAGGTGAACTAGAGCCAAGTTAGTATCAAAGTTAATGAGGAAAAAGAGAAGGGAAAAAATTACTTTTAACACTAAGAATAGATGATTCAAGGATATATTGGTCTATATTCAGTTTGTGGTTTTTGACTCAAATGCTACATTGAATGTTAAATAGTTGCCTGAAAGTGCAAAGTGCGTGTAAAGTTCATACTGGTGTAAAATAACCAGGTGCTGTACTTCTGCCTTTTTGTGTGAGTGGTTTGCATAATGAACCCTCAGATCAAAGGTTCACCTATTAGACTTCTTTTTCCAGGTTCAGTCAGTGTCTGTTATGCAGTTTTGCAAGTGTAATGACACTTAGTGGTCAGTTGATTGGGTTAAGAAGAGTTAAGGTAGCAAAAATGTCATGGAAGCTTAACTGAGTGAAGGGTCATGGTATCGGACCTGTCTTTACTGAGATCATGAATGGTGCAATTCCAGCTTGCCCAGCCAACACCCAGATAGCTAGGGACCTACTTAATTCACGGTTTCGCAGATTTCATAGAAACCACAAAATCCAGGATAGTCTGCAAAATCAACAACAACAACAGAAAACCAATAAAAATAAAATGCTGGTTTTCTAGTGGGAGCCAGTGGTCCTTGCTGCCAGAGGGGAAGGTGGCAGCTGGCAGGGCAGCATGAAGGGCAGCAGACAAGCAGACGGCGGCCCCAGTCTCCAGCTCCCCCTGGCTGCCCCCTCCTCCATCGTCCCCCCTGCTGGGGCCTCTCTGCCAATCGGTGCCAAAAGGTGGGATGGCACACAGGGCAGTCAGCAATCAAGATTGTGGCTGCCCCATGAAGGGCAGCTAGCAATCAAGATGGATGCTCCCTTGTTCACCCTCTCCACCCCCCCAGGCCTCTGCCAGTTGGTGCTGAGTGGTGGGGCTGCTGCAAAATGCCTGTGAAATGAGCTCTGTGGTCAAAAAATGAGTGAAAACTTAGTTGGCATTATCTGAGGGATGCCTTGCTTCTAAAGTGGGGTACCTTAATTCTAAAAAGATTGAGAACCTTTTTAGATGTGTCCAGACGAGCATGCACATCTAAACATTTGGCCTGTTGCAGCACCTCAAAGCAGTTTGAGAGGGTGGGGCAGCAGTGTGCGGCATGCAGCAGAGGACCCTCCCCCCTGTGGGGGGCAGGCAGCAACAGCAGCAGCCCAAGGCAGGAAGGGGTGCGGCCAATTTACCCCCAAAAGCTCAGAGAATAAGCCAAAAGCTAGCAATAGCCAGAGGCAGTAAGGGGTCCGGCCATCTTCTCCACAGAAGCTCCTGAGACCAAGCTTGCAGCAGCAGCAACAGCAGCAGCCTGGGCCAGGAAGGGGCATGGCCAAGTTCCTCCCAAGGCTGCTCCCCCAGAAGCTCCTGAGAGCAAGTAGCCCTGAGTCGTTTGTCAGGGCAGCTATTTATACAGGTGCTGGCCCCAGTCTCCAGCTCCCCCTGGCTGCAGATCTGGGAGGAGCTGGGCAGGGTCAGTTTGCCCCAGGTGGCACAACTTGCCCCACACCAAAGTGCATGTTCAGGCACAAGTGCTGTGGCAAAAATCCCTGGCACAAATTTGTGCCGTTCTTGTGTGTATGCACCCCAATGCTATAATCAGTGCTAGATTCATAATGGGGATTCAGTCAGGAGAACTCTGTCTGCCTGAACTAAGCATGCAACTACAGAAGAGATGCATTTGTAAAACTGACTCTCCATCTTTATTTCTATATAGGGCTTGTTTAAATTAAGTTTTGTATATATTCTCCACTTTCAAGTTGTGTAAACTGATATGTTTTAGAAACCCATTACAAGTAACAACTTTTAAAAAAGAACTGTCTCGGTGAAACAGCCCTAAATTTTTATTATTGCAGTTTTGTGTTTTGAATAGTAATCTAAAACCAGTGCCAGATTTAGGCACAAGCTATAGCTTAGCGCCTCACACTATGAGGGGCCTCTAAGCATTGGCTGCTGGACTGGAAGTGACAGTGGACTGGCAAACCACGGCCCTGCAGAGCCAGGCAGAGAGGCCACAACTCCTCCTGCAGGGCCCGTAGCAGCTGCAGTTGAGGTTTGGCCCACCCTCCCACCCGGGGGTGGAAGTAACTTTACCTGTGTTCTGCCAGAAATTCTGAGAGCGGGGCTCCGCAATTTGCCGACCACGGCCACTTCCGGTCTACAGTTTGCTGGGCTGCGGCATGGAAAGATTGGGAACCCCTAGTTAAGGGCCCCACCCTGTCATAATCCAGCCCTGTCTAAAACAATCACTTCCTAGTCTAGTCTAATGTGGATTATTGTTCAAAGCAAATGCTTGATTTTTCTTTTCTACAGCAAAGAAGATGCTATTTATGCGGTACCTCTCTGATTATCAACTGAAGTCCGAAAAGAAACCAATGCTTACTTTTTGTTGGATCCTGCTTTTGTTGATCAGCAAAGCTGAGTTCAGCCTGTTGGGTAAGGGACTGTGGGCTTTCTGCTGTAAGGATCTGAACAGGGTTTATGTGGAAGTTAGGTGCCAAAGGTCCAAAGAATAATTCAGACAGGACTTGCTTCAACAGGCCCAAAAGTCCATAGGTGCCTAAGTTGATTTAGTGCCTCTAATTGGGCCTCAACAGTTCCCTAAGTCAATGTTTCCTAAACTTTTCCAGCCCAAGGCACACTTAAAATTTTTTAAAGGCAGGGGCAGGCAATTATTTCAGGCGGAGGGCAGCTTACTGAGTTTTGGCAAGCTATTGAGGGCTGCATGACAGGCAGCCAGGGGCAGGTAAATATTCATTTTCTAAATTTTTTAGGAGCCCCGCGGGCCAGATAGAATGGCCTGGCGGGCCGCATCCAGCCCACAGGCCACATTTTGCCCACCCCTGTGTTAACGCATTCTCCATCCTCATACCTATTGCAGCTCATTGCCATGATAAAATTCCATGGCATACCTGTTCATTTCTGATGGCACACTTCTGTGCCGCAGCACACTGGTTGGGAAACACTGCCCTAAGTGCCTACACTTCAGCTTCTGAGCACATTCAGAAGTGAGCCAGTTTGCTCACTGAGGCACCTGTGCTGTGGGATGGTGAAGATCCCACAGACAGATCTGACCTGTTATACATTCTAAGGGTGCACACGTAATTCCAACTATCATCATTCAGCTAAAAACCCTGACTGATTGTGGTAGCACCTATTATTTGCACAATTGCCTAGTGGTTATAACATGTGCCCAGGTACTGGGTTCTATCCCCTTCTTAGGCTGAGCAGACTCAAATCAATGTCTCTCACTTCTCAAGAAAGTAACTTACACCAAGTTGGGTAAGAGTATCCTCAACTCCTCCTGTTGAAGTTGGGCCACTGAACACACCTAAGAATGCAGAGTGAGAGACCAAGGGGAAATGTGATGGTAGCCAATGATAAGGACACTTTCCTTGGGGAGAGGGAATTCTGGGTTCCAATTC
>NW_005842508.1:796593-810667 GCF_000455745.1 Alligator sinensis
AGGATGGTTTGCATGTTTTTCATTAGATAGTCATTGAATAAAAACAAGTAATCCTCCTGAATGCCTCTTAGATGGGGTGAAATCTAGCTAAACCAATAATGGTAAAGATGCTTTGAGTAAATTCATCCACAGCTCATGCTCGTGAAGCAGAAGACAGGACAACCTCTGTCATAGCTCTGTGACTGAAATAAATATGCAGGTAAAATCCAAAGAGCTGCAAGCTATTAGACTGTGTTTAAAGACATACAGCAACTCCTCATCTGGTGACACTAGAATTGTCTTTAGTAGACCTGTGCCAATTTAGTTTTATTGTTAAAAACATAAAATTCCATTATGGAATATTCACAACTCTTTTTCTCCTTAATGATGTTTTCCTGTGTTTTTGTTGGATTACTCTGATATTTTTGTTATCCTCCCTTTCAGGATGTCTTCACAAAGAATTTGAAAAGCATTACCGTGCAATTAATAATAAGGAAATGGTCTTACAATGCCCTCTACCATCTCAAAGCTACACCCACATTTTCAACAACTCACTTACATATAAAAAGAAAGTTGTATGGTTCCGGCAACAAAAAGAACTGCCGGAGGTTATTGGAAAGGAAAGCACTAATCCCACTCAAGAAGGGAATGCACTTTGGTTCAAACCAATACGAAATAATGACTCAGGAATATATATTTGTAAGATAAGGTATACCACTATGACAATGAATTTTTCACTGATTTCTAAAATGCTTTTCTGGTATGATAGCTTGAATATTTTAACTTGTTTTTCTTTCTTTTTTTCTGTATTATGCAGGGAAGAAGCCTCATGTTTCAAAATTATCATAGAGGTTCAAGCAAAGAGTCAGGCAAGGTGTTTTGACTATGAGACACACACACTGTCTCTCATCGCTGGAAAGGGGGATTCAATTTCTTGTCCTGGGCTAAAATGTTACGGTCATTTAAACAGATCACAGGTGACATGGTACAAGGTAACAAATACTTTCTTCTAAGCACATTCATAACAGAACCAGTGCAGTTACAATTCTAGGCTGAATTCTGTATTTACATACATTTACTCACAACTTCTACTAAAGCCAATACTAATTGCGCTTAACAATCTGAAGGCAGAATTTTGATTTTCCTATATTTTAATGACTTATAATTATGAGTTCAGTAGGAACTAGATTTTCCATTTCACCAGGAATATTTTGATTTAGATTTTCCTTTTTTGGCCCCATACCAAAGCAGAATGGAAACAAACAAATCTAAAGTTTTCCATGCAACAAAAATTTTGAGAATAATTTCTTTGGGGTTTAGAGAAATATTTTGTTTTTCTAAAATAGAAAAACTTTATATGTAAGAAAAAATGTAACAGTGAATTTTGCTTTGAAAAGTTTTTTTTTTAAATGAAAGACTGGCATCTATTAAAAAATGGCCAAACATGTCCAGATGCACAAGTCCATTGTGCCACTTCAAGTACCTGTGAAATAGTCAAGGTAAAATGTCACACGGTAAAATGGCCTCCCAGAGGGGTGGCCAACCTGTGGCACACATGCCACAAGTGGCATGGGCAGCCTCTGTGTCTAGCACACAACATTTGGGGAGGAGAACAAGGAAAACAGCAGCAGATAGGACAGGGAGCAGTAAGCGGAGCACCAGATTGCAATACCGAAGTGTGAAAAGATAATTTAATGGATAGCAGAGGGGAAGAAGCCTATTAATATATATGCTACTTTGTATCATAGTCCTTATTCCATTTCAGGTTAATAGAGATTTTTTTTATGTTTCTTTAATCCAGCAAAACTGATTGAAATGGAATGTAAAGTCCTATTTGGCTATGAAAGAGACTTCATGTATATATAAATATTATTTCTTTTTCTTTGTTTTTTCTTTAGAATGGAAAATTACTAACAGAGAAGACATTTAGACAAAGTCTAAAACTTAAGGGTGATAAAATCAACTTGCTTACCATCTATGACAAAGATGCTGGTGTGTATGTATGTGATTACATGTTATTTGTCAATAATACCAGATGGACAATGAGAACAGTAGTTAAAGTGAATGTCATTGGTGAGTAATATATCAACTCAAAATAATAAAATATCTGAATGCACATTTATTTTTGTCAGTAAGTTAGATCAGCTTTTCTTTCCCAGAATGTTTGACTTTTACTTATTTTTTCATGCTGAAAATTTAGCTATCACTCACCCTCTCTTGTGTTGTCCTCTACTGGAACTTACTGCTGTGACCAAGTCTGTCTCCTTATCCCCTCCACAAAGCTGTTAGCAATTTGTCTCACTGTCTGAAGAAACATTTGAGAAACATTTGGGATAGGCTAAGAATGTTCAGACAGGCCATCAGTTTGATTAGCAACCCAGATACAGAGATTGCTGTTAATATTGATGGCCTTTGGAAAAGCCTTCAGCATTCAGTGATAATATACACCATACTACTGTGCTGTAATCTAAAATAGTGAATACAAGATCAGAATTCTTCTTGGATTTGCCATAAACTAAGATCTTTTCATTTCATATAATGTAGCAATAATCATCATTACAATTTATTATTACTTCATTTTGCAGCACCAAATACCATCTATGCACCAAAAATGTTGTCTCCCAAGGGTGTGAAGATCCTTGAAGCAGAACTTGGTATGATGGATTTTGTTGTTGGTGGTGTTGTGGTTGTCTTTCTGGCCTAGAAGATTTGAATGGCATATTGATATACTGTATGATAAATGCATTTTGTTCCCAAGGTTTCCACTGTTTTATATAGATCACAAATCAATAAACTCAAACTCATATCTTATTGGTAGTACATTCCTTTATTGTCATCAGTGGGGAAAATAGACACTTCTTTGTATAACAGTCCTTATTCCATTTCAGGTTAATAGCGACTTCTCTGCATTTCATTTTTTAATCCAGGAAAACCAATTGAAATGGAATGCAAAGTCCAATTTGGCTATGAAAGAGACGTCATACCCATGATATCATGGAGCAGACACAGCCAAGAAGGAAAAAGTGAGGAGCTTGAACAGAAGCAAATAAGGTGAACAAATATAATGCCTTGAATAAAGTGTAAATAAATGACAAAAATCTTCCATAACTGCTACTTCTAATATGTTCTCATCTGAAGACACTGGAAAAGCACTAACAAATATCAGTTTAAGAAAATTCCATTGACCAGCACTGAAGATTTTTATACTTGCATACACATATTACACATTAATGTGTGGGTGTATAAGATGCACACAGTCATGTATACATGTGCAAGGTACATATATTAATTCACACACATTTCTTTACTTTCTAATATATTTATGTATATTAATGCTGTATTACATATATGTATAGATGTGGGTGTATGTCTATATTAAAAGAACATTAAGGGTGCGTCTACACATGGCGATGTAGTATTTGTAGGCGTCTATACATGACAAGCAGTTACATCGCCATAGCAATGTGCTCCCTCTGATATAATGCACTGCTATGGTGAAGTAGCTGCTAAAAATAACCATGTGCCGCTTGTACGGCATAGTACAGGCTATTACAGTGCTGTGATTTAGTACTTCCTTTTGAAAGTACTAAATCACAGCACCATAACAACATTGCCATAGTAGCACATGTAGACACGCCCTAAGATTGCAAAGTCAAGTCCCCCTGTGTTATGAAAAGGCAGAATTAATATTGCCTATGCAACCTTAATTCCTTCCCCTTGTGCCTGTGGACTATGATCTCATCTTTAAATTCATAGAGTCATAGAAGTTAGGGGCTGGAGGGGACCTCACAAGATGATCAGGTCTAGCCCCTTGATCTAAGGCAGGAAAGACTGCTGAGGTCAGATGGCTCCAGCAAGGTGTGCATGCAGTTGTCTTTTGAAGATCTCCAGGGGAGGTGACTGTACCACCTCTGGAGGGAGTCTGTTCCAGACTCTGGACACACAAACCGTAAAAAGTTTTTCCTTAAGTCTAATTTGAAGTCATCTGCTATCAATTTATGACCATTATTCTTTTTAGTCTTCCCCTGGGGTGCCTTGGTGAACAGATGTTCTCCTAGCCCCTCATGTTCGCCCCTTATTTACTTAAAAGGCTGCCACCAAGTCCCGAGTCTTCTCTTTTCCAGGCTGGACAGTCGCATGTCCTTCAGCCTCTCCTCATATGGTCTATTTTCCAGACCTCTAATCATTCATGTGGCCCTCCTTTGGACTCTTTCCAGCTTCTCCACATCCCTCTTGAAATGTGGCATCCAGAACTGGACACAGTTCTCCAGCTGCCACCTTACCAATGCTGAGTAGAGCGGGAGGATAACATCCTTAGTCTTGCTTGTGATGCATCGGTTGATGCACGCCAGTGTTGTTTGTTTTGCCGACTATAGCATTGCATTAGTGGTTCATGTTCATTTTGCGGTTGATCATGACCCCCAGGTCTCTTTCATTTGTGCTGCTGGCTAGTGTAGCACCACTAAGCCTGTACATGTGTTGTGAATTATTTCTCCCCAGATGGAGAACTTTACATTTCTCGGTGTTAAACATCATCAGGTTTAGATCCACTTACTTTACAAGCCTGTCCAGGTCAGCCTGTATCCTCAGCCTGTCTTCCAGCATGACTGCACTCCCCCAAAACTTGGTATTTTCCGTGAACTTTCCCAATACACTTTCCACACCCATATTCAAATCATTGATGAAAATGTTGAAAAGCACTGGTCCAAGTACTGAGCCTTGAGGGACACCAGTGGTCACCTTTTACCATGTTGACTTGGTTCCGTCTATTAACACTCTCTGGGTTCAGCCTCAAAGCCAGTTTCCCAGCCACCAGACCATTAAGTTGTTGAGGCAACAGTTTCTCAATTTAACTATGAGGACATTGTGGGAGACCAAGTCAAAGGCCTTTATGAAATCCAAGTATATGATGTTGACCTCATCACCCTTATCCAGGTGGTGAGAATAAGATAAGGTTGGTCTGGCATGACCTGTCTGCAACACAGCCATGTTAGCTGTCTTTTAGAATACTGCCTTCTGTTAGCCTATCACTGATGGATTCTTTGATAAATTTTTCCAGGATTTTTCCAGGGATTGAGATCAGACTGTTTGGCCTATAATTCCCTGAGTCCTCCTTCCTTCATTTCTTGAAGATAGAGACCACACTGGCCCTCTTCCAATCTTCTGGGACCTCACCGGATTGCCATGAGTTCTCAAATAGTTTTGCCATCAGTTGTGCAATGACTTAGCCAGTTCTTTCAGCACTCTTGGATGAAGATCATTCGGTCCTGCTGACTTATAAATATCCAGCCTCTCTAGATATTCCTTCACAAAGTGTTTGCTGATTGTAGGTGGGTGGTCATCCCCACCTTGTCCATCCTGCTTCCTGTCAGGCAAGTTAAAATCCTTGGTCTGGTGGAATACCACTGTAAAGTATTCATTTAGGAGTTTGGTTTTCTCCTGAGTGTCAGTTGTCAGCAGTCCCAATGGGTTCAGTAAGGTTCCTACATTTCCCTTATTTTTTTCCTGCTTCCAACGTATCTAAAGAAGGACTTTTTATTGTCTTTGGTTTCTGTTGAGTTTGTATTTGGTTTCTGCCTTTGCTTTTCTAATCTACTCCCTACAGGTGCAGGCCATTCCTGTGTACTCCTCCTTGGGGGTAATTCCCAGCTTTCATCTCTTCTAGGCTTTCTCCTTTTGTTTTCAAGATCTCCATAATGTCCCTATTGAGCCAGGGGGGTCTCTGAGCCCTTTTGCTACCTTTCTTATGAACAGGAATGAACCTCCTGTGTGCTCCAACGATTGTATCCTTGAGGAACGACCACTCTTCTTCGACTACCTTCTCCATCGGACCATGGTCCCACAGGGCCTTATCCACCAATTTCCTAAGCTTGAAGAAGTCAGCTTTCCTAAAATAATGGATGGTGAAAGTGATCACCTCGTGGTCACTGTCACCTAGATTACCCTCAATCCTCAGGTTACCCACTAGATCATCCTCTTTGTCCAAAACCAAATCCAGTAGTGCCTTTCTCATGGTTGGCCCGTATACTTCTGGAGTCAAATAGAGCTCCTCAGTACAAGTGAGGAAGCTAAATGACCACTTGGGTTCAGAACTAGCTGAGTGCTCTTCCCATGAGATGTCTGGGTAATTATATGATCACATATTATGTTTTCCTTGCCTCATGGGGTAGTTTTTAAATGCCTCTTTCATGAGGTCCTTTTCTTCTTCTCCTTTAATTCCCTGTCTCATGTGCTTCTACATCTTCTAGTTTGTACAACGAATGTGGTGGAGGTGACATTCTACACAACCTTGACTAATAACCATGACAGTCTATTCTGTGAATTGAATAAAGACCAGGGCCTTTGGACCTTGATGGTATCAAATTGTTAAAATGAGCCCTTTATGTGTGATATTACCCATCATTAAGTAGGCTTGATTTTAGGTTGAAAAGACAACTTTAATTCAGGCATTTCCTAATTTTTGACTGCTTGACTTTGCAACAGTATTAACAATGTTATTGTTTCAAAATGGATTTAATGTGTAATTTCACAGGATTCTAGAAAAATGAAATGATTAAAAAATACTTTTACATGGCATCATATTGGTGCTGACATGTTCATCAGAAGGGTTGGAATCTTATGATTTACTGCTTGGAACTCAGTCATTTCAGTTACAAGCATAATGGATAGCAATAGTGGGGTGCCATTCTCTGACAGCCAGCACTGGAGATGGACTGGATATCTTTTACAGTAGATTTCAGAGATACTCGCTTCCAGCAGTGGAGTGGTGAGACTCAGAAATACAGGTTCTTGGAGGGAACAGTTCCCCAGCCTCGTCTATCTGTTTTCCCCCAGACTAATTATTCATGTCCCATCTTCTAATCCAGGGGTGGGCAAAATGGTGGATCCAGCTGGTGGCCGGGCTCCATTTCCCTGCAGTCCCTGCCCGCATCACTACATCCGGTTTTCATAGAGACTTCAGCAGTGGCAGAGACATGACAGTGTGGGGCCAGGGTTTCTGTGGAGACTGGCCCCAGCAGCACTGGCAGGGCATGCAAGGAGGTGGGGAACTGCTCTGGGGCCGGGGGTGGGATCTTGTGGCAGTGACAGCGTGGTCTGGAGGCAGGTCAGAGCCACAATCTGCTGTCTACATGCTCCTACCTGGGGATGGGGCCAGACTAATCCTTTAGTGGGCCCTAAGCAAACAAACTTGTGGGCTCCTACTTAATACTGTAAATTTATATTACTTGTTTCACTTAATAATTATAATATGTAAAATAAGCACAACTGGGCCCCTTCTTCACTTAGCACCCTAGGCATGTGCCCAATTTGCCTATGCGTTGATCTGGCCCTGCCCGGGGCATGCAGGCAGTGGATTGCAGTTCTTCCCTGACTCTAGACCATGCTGTCACTGCTGAAAGGTCCTGGCCCTAGAGCAGCTCCCTGCTCAGCCACTGCTGCTGGGGCTGGTCTCCATTGAAACCCTGGACCGGCCCCAGTGCTGGGGCCTCCATGGAAACTGGCTGCAGCGACATGAGCAGGGACTGCAGAGAAATGGAGTCCACTGTGGGCCAGCCTTTGCCCCCCCTGTGACAGCTGAAATTATGTCTGTGTGATAAAGGTGCTTGCTGAAGGCCCTATGAAGTTTAGACCAAGTGTTTTTTTGTATTTGTTTAGATATTAAGCTATATGTTGTTGCTAAAAGCCTAATTGAAGATTAAGATGTAGTGAGGCCTTGTATAAAGTAAGGCCTAGTAAATTTAGCAAAGCCTTGAAGTAGTAAGGCCCTGTGGCGTAGTTAAAATTACCTTATCAAAGGAAGGCAAGGCTTGTACTGCTAACTGGTCAGTCTAAGGACAGTTGAAGTAAAAGGAATCTGAGTGGTTGTATGTTATCAGAACCATTCAGAAGCTTTAAATTGGCTGGAATATCTGGAAACCATTCAGAAGGAAGATACAGCTCTGTAAAAAGAATTAGTTAGCTGTTGCCTGGATCAGTGGGCCCATGGACCCTGAGGAGCCCAAGGACTGTATTCCAGGGTCCTTTTTGGTACCCCTTTGGACAGTGTCGTTCAGGAACGCCTGACTTCGCTGAACTTTGTAGAAAGAGAAGCTTGCTGTATATCAGGCATCAGAGGGGACTGCCAATAAGTTGCCGACGTGAATTGCTTTTGTCTGTCATTGTTTGTCTTGTTACTACGCGTAGTTGTGTTTTTGTTAAGTCAATAAATCTTTCTTACCTTTCTACCCCCGACCATACTCTCAATCCCGAACCTTCCGCAGGTGGCTGGGACACACCCCTGCTCTAATGTGTCTCTGAGTTGCATCTCTTTCCTATTACTTATCTTGATTGGTTTCATTACCTTTGATTACCCTGTCCCAGTTTCTTCTCAATGTTCTCATCCCATTCCAAGATTCTTGGCCCATGTAATCCCAGTTTGGCCCTCTGGACTACCCCTGGTTAGTATCCCGGGTGCCTTCACATATACATTATCTGCTTATCCCCTCCCAGTCTTAATCTGTTCCTCCATCCAGTTCCACCCTCTCTGTCTAACTGTAGCTTCTTATCCAACTTTACTAGCCCTTCTGAAAAACAAGGTATACTGGCTCAAATGGAGCACCTTATTATATAGGTATTATGCTATAAAGCTTTAATTTCCCAAGATAAACAGAGTACTCTGAATTGAGTAGTTCAGACATCTCTTCACAGCATACTATTGTGCTGTGTAGATGCACCCATCTCACATTTCCATATATCTCCAGTGCACCAATTGAAATCTTCAGCATGGAAAAAAATAGATCTGCTTGCTGACATTATATTCGTATTTATGGAGATCATCAGAAAAACATTTCCTGGTTTGGCACCTGTACTTACTGAGGCGTTTGCTAACTTCACATCTTATAAAGGTCTCATAAAGCAAAAGAACACAGTCCCTTCAATTTAGGTAGGTTCGTAAGGATGTGCATAAACATGAGTACAAGTCAATTGGATATTTTGCCTAATCAATAGTGCTTTTTCATGACATAAGTATCTTAACAAGAGAACATAACATCATCTTCATGACCTCAGATGGAAGTTTCATATGAGGCATTTCATATGAATGCTAAAAACATTGCCACCTCTTAATTGGTCTAATCAAGGGCTTCTATGAATTATTGTTTTCCTGTTTAGGGATGAGAAAAATGAATTAGTGGGAGAAACAGTTATTCATATAGCCAAGCTGAGGGAAGTAACTGAAAGGGACCTCAACAGCAACTTCACATGCATTGCTCAGAATTCTGTGGGAAAGTCTACAGGAGTGATCAAGCTAAAAAGAAAGGAAAGAGGTAAATTTATCTCATTTCTCCTTATCAACACTTCCAGTCAGTCTCAGGGGTTCCTTAAAGCTGAGTGAAAAAAAAATGCTTCTAAGGACATATCCCCACTAACAGGAATGTGTGTTTCCCTGGGGACAACTAGCAGTGGTACACAATTGTGTCACTGCTAGTTGTCCCCAGGCATGCCCCTGCATACGCACCTTGGTGTGAGCAAATTGCTCCGGGTGGGGGAGGCTGGGGCCAGCAACTGGGCTGGCCTCAGCAGCTTTACCTGGTCTCCTGGGGCATCAGTGGCAGTGTTCGGGTGCATGGAGCTTGGCCAGCACCCAGATCTTGGCTTTGGTTGGCCAGGCTCCAGTTTCTGATGGTGCACACTGCAGCCATGTGCACTGCCCCACTTCTTTCTGCCATGTTTTTTTTAAGATACTGGGATTTCCCTGTACCTAATTTTGCTGCCAGGCTGCAAATAGGCAGCATGGCAAGCATGTTCACCAGCACAAACTGCACGTTCCCGCTCATGGAGATGTGGGGCAAAAGTTAGGAGGGCATTCCATACCAATTAGTAGGGACCTACCAAATTCATGGGCTGTGCAGCCACTCCTTTAATCTTGCAGGTTTCCCCATGCCTCCCCTGCTGCTGATTGGCGGAGGGGCCCTGCCTGCTCAGTTTTGATTGACAGGGTGGCAAAAACCATTTTAAATATGATGCTGCTTTTGCCTCCTGGCCAGTCAGCAACAGACAGCAAGACCAGTGCAGCACCTCAGCCAATCAGCTCTGTGGAGGGGTGGGGTACACGGCGGGACTTGCAAGATTAAAGGAGCTGCTGCACAGCTTATTTCCGTTGTGAATTTGGTAGGTTCTTACCAATAAGTCTCCCCTCTTGAAGAAATGGAGCGTCTTGAGGGCTGCAGGAGACTAAGTGGAAGAAGAAGGGAAGGGTGGGAGGGAGGAGGGATTACTGTGGGTAGAGAGGTGTGGTTCTTGTAAGCAGCAGAGCAGTTGAAAGTACTGTGTTCCCTCAAACATAACAGCATTATTCAAGATTCAGGATTTTTAGTACACTTTTCTTATTCTTAGTGTGTCTAGCTCAGACAGTTGATCATAACTGGTGTGAAATTGGGAGACTTCTGGTAATTTCAGCAGAGACCAAAGACTGAACAAATATGAGAGTGAACCTATCCTCACATTCTGAAAAGGGTGTCTGCTTATTCTCACTGAAAACACATTGGTGAAGAAGTGTAGAAAATTTGCAGATTCTTTCCCTGTGCTTTATAGTACTTGTTTGGTGGACAACTTTTGGAGCTGTTAATCAGACAATTTTCAAGGCTACTAAATGCCTATAGATTGTTTTTAATGAATGCTAAAATATGTTTTTATTATACTGGTCTGCACTGGCACAGGCTGAGGACTGACTGGCTAAGTAGCAGCTCTGCAGAAAAGGACCTGGGGGTTCCAGTGGAAAATAAACTAAATATATGTCAACATTGTGCCCTTGTTGCAAAGAAGGCTAATGGCATACTGGGCTGTGTCAGGACTGGAGTACACTGGAGTATTGTGTCCAGTCCCCCAGTACACAAAGGATGTAGACAAATTACAGAGAATCCAGCAGATGGCAACAAAATGGTTAGGGGGCTGGGGCACATGACCTGTGAAGAGAAGCTGAGAGAACTGGGCTTATTTAGTCTGGAGAAGAGAAGACTGAGAGGGGATTTAGTAGCAGCCTTCAACTACCTGAAGGATGGTTCCAAAGAGAATGGAGCTAAACTGTCCTCAGTGGTGGGAGATGACAAAACAAGGAGTAATCATCTCAAGTTACACCAAGGGAAGTTTAGGTTAGATATTAGAAAGACCTTTTGTACAGGGAGGGTAGTGAAGCACCAGGTTACCTATTGAAATCATGGAATCTTCATCCTTCGATGTTCCTAAGACCTGGCTAGATGAAGCCTTGGCTGGGATGATCTAGTTGGGACTGGTCCTGCTTTGAGCAGGGATTTAGATTAGATGACCTCCTGAGGTCCCTTCCAACCCTAATTTTCTGTGATTCTATGATGGATCTGCTTTTTACGTAAGTAGGGAGACACTAGATATCCTTCTGCATGGGAATTCTACGTACTCAGAGGGAGATAGACTACCTAACTTCAGACTATCAGGTGCAAATCAACCCTGTCTTTTGCACAGTTCTATGTACAGTTTCAAGTCGCAATGTTCAGCTCTGAACTTGGATCCCATGCCAGACTTCTCTTTGTGCCTGGTTTGCCATTTTATGGGTCCATAAATTAGATGGACATGTGGCATGTTGCTATTTATGGTATGATTAACGCTTTAATTGTGCCAGAAATATAAAGTGTGCCAGGGACCTTAGTCCCTTGTCTAGTGTTAGCATTTCTTGCAAATATCAATATTTTGGAAATCTTAAATTTTAATAGCATTACATTTATTTTTTCAGTGCATTTCTTATACATCTTATCTGGTCTGATTTCAATGTTACTTGGACTCCTTGTGAGCAGTGCTTTTATTTATCAGCATTGGATTGAAATAGTGCTGATGTACCGAAATTACCTGGTCAAGGATGAAACTATAGGAGGTAAGAAAAACAGAACCAGGATATGATGTTATTTTATTTCAGTTTTTTCTAGTGCGATCTGAAATGCTGGTTAACAGTTATGCTTTAAATCAACTGCTGTCTGTGGGCCTGATCCAGATGCCTCTAAAGGCAATGTGGGGCTTCCTATCAGCTCCTGATTCCAGTGAATGTTGGATCAGGATTTTAGAAAAGCTGGAAGACATAAGGGAAATTCATATTAAATGACTGACATCTTGCAACAACAGCCCTAATTCAACCATGGAAGAGTAGGAGATAGATTTCTCGGTATTGTTCAGTGAGAGCAGTGAAGTACTGTTAGTTATTTAATAAGAGTATCCTATAATAATTTTCAATCTTAGACTGTGATAAAACCTGAGGACTAGAGATGCACGTGTGTGCAGAGCTGGGTCAGGTTTTGTAGATTCTAATTTCTTTTCTTATCTAATTAAAACAATTTCTCCAAAATGTGGTTATGTGTTCCTTTGGTTACTCGGCAAATCAGCCTAGAACTTGCAGGAAATCTTTAAAATGTCATCTTAAAAAATAAGCAGAATGTGTTGATCATAAATCAGCATGATCAGTTTTTATTCTGTTGTTTAATATTTTTATTGCAGTAATGATAAGAGACTTTGGCCAAGTAAAGTCTCTGCAGTTTTAAGTCCTGTGAAGATATATAGTAAATGATAGTTTAGCTTCACAAAGCTTAAAATATAATTTGGTATATTGGGGTGGAGGGCCCTGAAGGTATCTTCTTAAAGATACTTTTCTAGCAACAATAACAACAATTACAAATTACTTGTGATTGTGTAACAGGCCTGCCAAACTGGCGAAATGATTGTAGTACAAACAATTCATTTCCTTTTTAAGAAAACAAGATGTAAAAGTTTTAAATAAGCCCTAGTCAACCTCCACATCTGTGAACCTGAATTTGTATGCTTGCACACTTTCTGGAGCCTGCTTGTCTGAATAGGCTAACTCTGGATGTAGTTGTACAAACTGTAGTTGCACACATAAGTTTCCATTAGTACTAACCGAGCGTGAGGCTTATCCAAGATTCCATTAGATACCCATTGCCCAGGGCAGATGATTACAAAATCATTACCTCTTACACAGTGCTCAAACCTGTAATGTATTGAGCGCTCTTGTCCAGTTCAGCAAAGATCTTAAACATGCTTAACTTTCAATATATGAGAAATTCCAAAGACTTTAGTGAAGTCAGCATCTTTCAGGACTGAACGCACAGTAAGTATTACTGTTCTGAGCACTAGTTTATGTAGTCTTTTCACAGCTCTCTCTGGTTGTCCCATGACCCACCTGACCACATTTAATCTTTACCCTGTTCAACTTTTTACAAAAATGGCTCAGCTTTAAAATGGAAATATCTGTTAATCTCTTAAATATATATGCATACAGCTAAAATGAATGCTACCTAGACTCCTGGAACTTTCTCTAAGCCCTGGGAAAGGTGGTGTCTGGATTTGAAATCCACAGGTCATATGTCATTCTTTAATGGGAAAGAACCTGCGTACAAAAACTGGATGTCCCTGAAGCTTTAAAACAATGCTTAGATCCAGGCCTGAATTTTGCATCTTGTACTTATTTTGCACATTCAGTTAAATAAGCTACAAACTGTGTATAATGGTAATTTAGCATTAACTGAAATTGTTGGTACTTTAGAAATACATTAGCCAGATAAGATTAGCTACAGGGTTTACAAAAATAATCATTTAAATTTAATTGTAGATCACAAAGAGTTTGATGCTTTTGTGTCCCATGCAAAAATGGGCTCCTTTGAAAGTGATTCCAGTTTTGTCAATGAGGAACAATTTGCCCTGGATGTTCTTCCAGAGGTGTTAGAGAAGAAACATGGATACAAACTGTGTCTCCTTGAAAGGGATATTCTTCCAGGAGGAGGTAAGTTCCTGCCTAACTGGTGAAAATGTGATAAAAATCCCTCCAAATGGTTTTAATTTTCAAAAAAACATATTCATCAAGGATTCAATGATACTGTGTATTGTGTGATTTGATTACGGAGTTTCTGCTCATATGGGGTGGATCCAGAGGGGATTTTGTGGTGTGGTATCAACCCCTGCCCCCTTTCAGACCACGGTGAAGCAGCAGCAGCCAGGGACTTTTAAGTCCCGCAATCAGGTAAGAATTGTGCCCCTCCTTCCCCTTCATGCTCAGCAGCATGCCCCCCCCCCCCCCCCCCCC
>NW_005842508.1:810677-905592 GCF_000455745.1 Alligator sinensis
GGGGGTGGGGAGAACTCCAGAGCTGCTCTTGCTCCAATCTGTCCACCCCACATGGGCAGCCAGGCTCAGCTTGGGACAGCAACAGTGGTGTCAGCAGGTGGGTTCCTCTTCTTTGCCCGGTCCATTGCCACCAGTGCTGCTAAAACCAGCTCCCTATGCAGCCCGGCTGGAGAAAAGCAGGAGCAGCTCTGGGGCTCCTCCCAGGGCAGACAGGTGGAGCAGCAGCAATGGCTGGAGAAGGAAAGGGATGTGCCACAGAGCATAGAAAGAAACAAAGGGAGAGCCAGAAGAAAGGAGGGGTGGAATTCTGTACCTCTGTACTGCCTGTTGCTGCTTCTGCACATCCCTTTACAAAGGGACAAAAAGTAAAAAATGATAACAATATATTCTAACACAAAAATATTTTGAAATATTTAATGTTGATGTTATTTTTACAACTTGATGTTATAATCTATAATAATGTAATACTCAATCTGTTTTTACTTTTCTGTACTTAATATGCCCACCAGCAATGAGATGTGAAATAGGTATGATACAGATGGAAAAGAGTCTTGGTGCAATCCTTCATCCTTGCTTGACTCCAGCTCTGATAATGAGCCATTATCCAAGCCATTGCTTAGGACAGTTTCTGTCATTTCATCATGAAGGAGTGTGATAGCAGCACATTTTAATGGGCATCCAAATCTCATGTTTGATTGAGCTCTATCTTTGATAGAGCCTCTCTGATTGAATCAAAGACCTTAATCAGGTTAATGAAGGCCATGTAAAGATCTCAGTGTTGCTTGTGGCACTTCTGCTGCAGCTAAAAAATCGTATCTACTGTACCTGAGTGACCTGAAAACACACGGGGATATGGGTAGAATCTACTCAGTGAGGAAGGTGAGTCTATTGAGGAGAAAGCAGGCGAGGATTTACCCAGCTATGGATAGGAGAACACTACCACAATAATATCTACAATATATTCTATCTCCTTCCTTGAATATTTTAATGATTTTTGGCTTCTGTCAGGACATTGTGAATCTGTTCGCATTACCAGGTTTTCCGAATAACAGTGCAGTTTGTGAAGAGAAGCTCTCTCACCTTGCTTATAAATTTCAGCTGGTATTCCATCAGGACTATACACTTTGTTATTTTCATCTACTGAGTGGCTTCTAAGGCCTCTTGATAAATTGGTGGATTTGCAAGGTAGTCCTAATGGGGTGTTGTGGAATGGCTTCAGTAATGTTGTCTTCGATCTAAGAACCCCAGTTCAGGAGCTCTTGCAATTGCTCTTTCCGTTATGTCTTGGTGGTGGAGCTGTCTTTCAAGAGTGTTATTCCATCTCAGTGTTACTGGATCTCAGAGAGAGGGCTTCTTGTGTGCTTGGGCCACAGGTGGCTTTGGTTATACTGAAGAATCTCCACAGGGCATGGCAAATTTTCAAATCTCTTTTGCTTTGTCCTCGCGCTACTTGTTCTTTCACCCTTGAATTTTTCTCTGGCTTTAATGTGGTTATAACTGTCTTGCTTCTGTTTGGAGTTCATGTCATGCTGCCATATTTTGAAGGCTCTCCTTATTTGTCACTGAGCGCTTGAATTGCCTTATCATTCTCATCAAACTAGTCTTGATGTTTCTTTATTGGAGAAGCCTAGGAATTCTTTGCATGCCAGTAGCTTTCTTGAGGCTCTCCTAGTGGTTAATGGCATGAAGATCATCAAGGAGGTTGGAGATGATCACTTTTAAATGCTCAATATTGAACCTCTTTCTTGATAGCTTCTTTTGTTTATGTTCTTGTTTTTGTGCAATGCAAATGGACACGATGATCTGTATCGGCCAATGATTTATTCAGCCTTCTGCTCAAAAAAGGAAGTCAAACAAAATCAGCACAGAAATTTTTGGCCAAACTTAATATTGGCATAGATTGACACAACTCCATTGATCTCTTTGGCCCATAATAAATATCTCTGAAGATACTCTACATAATTTGAATTTGTAATCAAATTAAAGAGATAAAGCATTTGCCTAACAGTTTTCCAAATGTCCGTATAGTTGGTTCTGCCAATTTTCAAAGGTAATATATTTTCAAACTTTTAAGACTTCTTTTTGAGAAAAAAATGTCATTTCAAGTATGTTTCATCAGCAGTTGCAACTTATACAAGCTTGTATTTAATCACTACATAAATGAATGAACTCTCAGAGAAATTGCCCAATGTGCTGAAGGAAGTAGTGGTGTTGATTCAGCAAAAGAAACTCTTTCTTTGCCTGCATGTTCTGCTGGAGGTAGTCTCTCTTGGATGAAACATAAATCAAAGTCATCAATTGGGGTGGTTGAAAATTGGAATTTTAATGGGACAGGAAGTTCCAATATTTCAAAATCTGTCTTCATTCTGTATCATTCTGAAAAGTCATCACTTTTTCTTTTCTTTTCTTTCTTTTTTTTTTGCGGAATGGAAAATTCTGAAAAATATTTAGAAATATTGAAACATTTGGTAATTTGGACATTCCTAAATCAAAATATTTTGTTTTTGTTTGGCTAAGTTTGCCATTGATCTGTGTTTCTCACAGCTGCAGCTGTAATTCCTGGGGCCTGAGATTCAAGGGCCTCATGCTCCCATTCTTTAATGGCCAGGCACAATGGATGCATTGGCATAATATACCATCAGTGCATGACTCTGGACAATGTGTCTCGTTTGTTCAGCCAAAAGGGAGAATATGGCAATATGGTGTAACATCAGAGATGCATATAGTCCTGCCACAAAGCCCAATTCATTGGAGAAAATAAGGGGAGGAAAAGTCACCTAAAGTAGAAATCCATGGGGAAGTCTGACAGCTCAGGTACAGTCAGATTAATTTTGAACTGACTCAAAGAAAACACCTGACTTAGCTCCACAAAAATGTTTTGGCTCATTTTCCTGATTATTCATTTCAGTAATATGAACCTTTTAATGAAAAAGGCTATACTTTCCGAAAGAAAAGAAAAGAAAAGAAAAGAAAAGACCAGAACAGAGAACTGTTCCAATCTGTATCTATTAAAGAGTCTGAAGCATCTGTCACAAAAGTCAGGATACTAGCTCAGGTGACACTGCCAAATGTACTTAAACAGTGACTTCTTTAATTCACCTGTGGTTTCATTTGTGTCTTCTTATTTTCTTGCCTCGAATTAAGGGGTTCACCTATGTGCTGTTTAAGACCTGCTGAGTTGTACCCAAATGCTGGATGCATTTCCAATATTGTTAATATGATTCCTCTATATTTATATTTGGTTTTTGAAAATGCATAAGGAGGCTGTTGGATAAGTAATACATTTCTAATCCCTACTTCTTTTTTTCAGCTTATACTGATGATGTTGTAACTGCTATTAAACAAAGCAGACGAACTATAATTATTTTGAGCCCCAGCTATGTCAATGGACCAAGCATTTTTGAACTGCAGGCAGCAGTGAGCTGTGCTTTAGAAGATAGCACAATAAAACTGGTTTTAATTAAGTTCCAGGCTTTCCAAGAGCCAGATTATTTACCTCCAGTAGTGAAGAAAGCTCTTCGGATTTTACCAGTGATTACCTGGAAGTCTTCTAACTGGACTACTCCAAACAAAAAATTCTGGAAAAATATACAATATTATATGCCGGTGAAGAATACTGAAGGGTTGGGGAAAAAACAGACTAAAGGTTTCCTCCAAAGGTTATTCAGCATGGATTATTAATAGCATAAATACCACTGAAGGAAGCCAGCAGACTTAGAAGAACTTCTTATATCATCAGACCACTACTATAAGATGTGGCTGTCATCTGACTCATTGATAAATCACTACAAAATAAAGTGAAAAGAACTCTTATGATGAGACATGCAAAAAGCTATTACTGCAAATGTATGGAACTTAGCACAGCTATGATATGGACTTGTATTTAATGTGTATATATATATATATTCAGATATATAATATTTATTTGTTTTAAGCTCATGTCCAGAAATCCTACAGGGGGTGAGCTCCCACCATTTTGTTAAATGCTGTACAAACATGAGGTAAAAGAGTATGCTAGAGGAGCTAACACTCCATGATGTCCTCAGAAAGCCAGATCTTCATTTAGAGGTAATTTGCACTGACTTTTGGGCTTTCTTATGTGGAAGAAGCTAAAACTGTAAATCCGTAGAGATGCGATCTCTTGAAGTACTCAGCATTTGCTTAGCTCTGCTGTATTAAAAGTCAATGGCCAAACTCCTGTTGACTTCATTGGAGTAATGCTGAGCATATTTGAAAGGTTCAACATTTCCCGAATAGACTGGGTAACACCTGGACTTGAATGAAAACAAGCTTACTGAAGCTTAGTTTAGGTAAAGGGAGAGAAAACTTGTAGGTTGGGGGAAGCAGCTAGAAAATATTCTAGGAAATCCTCAGCATTTAGGAATAAGCTTCTCCCATTCTACAGATGGGGAGAATCCCAGTCTCTGATCCACATATAACTTTGTTGAAAACTCAGTAAGGAGATTCTCCTGGAGTCTTCCTCTCCATAGAATCGCCCATAGGTGGATCTAGGATTTTGAAAAGGGAGTTACACATGGGGCACGTCCAGATCAGCGAACATATGCAGTATGCAGCACCACAGACCCATCTGCAGTGCCACACATCACACGTGCAGGCATCTCCCCACTGCTGATTTGCAGTGGGGGTGGGGGAGGCAATCCTGGTGTCAAATAAACCTGTGCTAGAAAAAAAGCAGGGTGGTGCCCCTGGTAGCAGTATGTGCCACCTGAAATCAGAGCCTGGCTGGCCAGAGCCACACTCTGGTTGCTGGCCAGGCTCTCTGTTGCTGGATTGTCACTGCTGGAGCCCTGGGAGGTCCCCAGGACCTGGGTAATACTGGTGGGGCCAGCCCAGGTGCCCCCTACCTCACCCAGGGCAACTTGCTGTGTGCCAGAGTATGCATGCACAGGCATTCTCCAGGGACAAGTAGCAGCGGCACAGTTATGTGCCGCTGCTATTTGTCCCTCTAGAAACACAGATGCGCGCATGTCTGGACGTACCCATAGATTTTTTATAGCACCAACTGGGTCTAATTAGATAGAAATATGGATTTGGGTATTAACATCTTACTGAAAATACTGGAGCTTGTACCACCTCACTGACATTTCCCTTTATGCACTGAACAAGACCAGAGACCAGCTGGAACGCTATTTTATGGTATCTGAACCCAGGCAGCCCGATCACTCTTTGAGTGAGGGAAAGAAAATTCTAACAAGTGTAAAATATTTTACTCATGCGGACACATACATATTATATTGACTTGATTCCCCTGTCCATCAGTCCCCTGAACTTGATAGGTACTATTGGTGGGCAGCAGCCAATATACAGTCAATCAGTTGTATAGTGCCAATAAGGCCATATACAAAAGACCATATTGTTACAGTTTGGAGACTCATCTTATTTCTGACCATTCCTGGCTTCCTCAAGCACAAGAATTTTCAGACATAGATTTCAAACAGATGCTCCTTTGGGATATAATCACATGATTCCCTACTCTCGGGTTATGTCTACATGAGACACTGGCCAAATAATACTGCACAGTAATGTGTCACAGCACTAACAGTGCTAATATGCTACTGCATAGTATTATTAGGCTAGTGTGCAGTAGCATCATTTAAAAGGTGTTTGCTGGCACTACTGCACAATAACTCTGGTTATTGCACATTGATTATACAAGTACCAAATAACTGCTCAGTAATCACTGTGTAGTAATGTCTTGTGTAGATGCATCCTTAGATGGGACCTTAGTCTGTAGTCCCAGGTTACTGTAATTACCTCAGCTGGCCTGTGTTATCTTCAGCACTGAAGTTCTGTTCTGTCCAAGAACTGTGACTGATGGTACCCACAGACCAAGCTGAAAGCTTTGCAAAAGCAAAAATTGTTTATTCAAAACCAAAGCATTTAAGAGAAAACATATTAAAACAACAAATAGTCTATACATGTGCCTAACCTCCTCTAACACTTACTTACTATTCCCTGCAAGCTGGGGAACATCCCAAATACCTCAGATACACCTGTGAGGCCTATTCCCTGTTCCATGTCAGTCTGTTCCACCAATACACAGCTTAGGCACAACTCATCCCTTCCTTTTTCTCCAGAGAGTCACTTCAAGCATTTAGTATCCCTTTGCTCTCTAGTCTCCTAGTTTTGGCCAAATAGCTGTGCAACTAGGCTGGAGGTTGCACATCTTCACAGGTAATAGCTTGACAATTCTCTTGTAATAGCCTTCAAATGTTTACCAAGAGCAGTTCTCTCTAGACCTATTGTGTTGCCTTTCCCCAATTAAGATATACTGAAAAATACCTAATTTCATTGGAATGCCTAATAATCCAATAAAGGTATGCAAGAATTCTACATAACTAATCAATCAATTACATACCATTTATACAGCTGGGCTACATTCATTTATTTAAGGCAAGAAAGGACCAATGAATGCCTTCATAACAGAGGCCATTTCATGTTATGCAGTTACTCATACATTCAACCAGATTACCCATATTGAAAAAACCTTCTAATCTTTATACAAACATACCCATCAAAGTATCCATCACTTTCCTGTTTTTTATAAGAATTTAATGTTTAATGAGAGTTTCATGAGGTTTGATAAGTGAATGCATGGGGAAATGATCCATGTACAACTATATTATTTATTGTGACTATTACAGATGTAAGCTCCTCACTTTCTTTGGATTGATCAGTGTTTTATTCCTTGAGGTGCCCTTCAAAACCAACAAGATTAGCGTTCAGTAAGGTACTACTTAATGTGAATGCAAGTGGCAGCACCAGGATCTTAGTAACTGTCAAAGAAAGAAATAGAAGAGTGTACAGCAGGACACTTTTCTTTTTATAACTGAACAGTGAAGGTGAATTTCCTGTTTCTGGAAGAAAGAAATATACCAAGATTGGTTCCAATAAGTGTTACACTGGTATATGTAAAATAAAAAAAAAAATTAAAATGCAAAAGGTACCACAGTGAGTTCCATTTAACAAGGGTTAATTTAAAGTGTTGTACCTATTTTTAAAGTGTTGTAAAGCTGTGAACTTCTGTTAAGTCCTGGCAATAAAATGTTTTAAATGGCGAAAAAGCAATTTCTATACACACCAGGAGTATGTTTTATGGAGCTATGAGAAACAGCAAAATTTAACTGAACAATATGTAATTTTTGTGATTCTCCACTAGATGTCTCTAAAGTAACTTTTGAAAGATACATTTATTTACATATGAAGTAAAGTATCAAGTGAGTCAGTACAAGTAAGTCAGATATTGGAGCTACCAAGGAGCATTGAGCATTTTGAATGCAGGAGGGAGCAAGGCAGGCCAGGACAAAGAGGTGTGGAGCAGGTAGTTCTACCTGTTCAGCATGCTGGGAAATGCACCCTCTGATTCTTTTTAGTCTTGTGACATTTCTTAAGGGTCTCCTGTCAACTTTTATCTACTCTTCTCTGTAGAAACAAAAGCAAGGACTCTTTTAGATGGAAAGAGACTTTATTCCTAAACAGCGGGAGGCTGCTGAGAGATTTTATTTGTATGTAAGGAGCCTGAAAATACCTGTGTCTTCATCTAAACTCCTGATCCTTCTGCAATTCAAAATAGAAAGGCACAGGGATATTGGGATTTTTAAAATGATAAGCAATTTTGTGGTGAAGTCCTGAAGATTTTGTCACTGCAAGCTGAAAATACCACATGCATCCACGTATACAGTAGATGCTACATATATAATAAAAGAAAATTTCAATCCTGACTATGGGCACTCATGTGCTAATATGTCAGAATCTTGTGAACTGGTTACTATTGATATTGACTCTGAAGTGTCCCTTTGCTGCTCCATTTTTGGATTTAGCCAAAATGAGCAGTGTCTCAACTCCACACTACGAACCCGAAGAGGCCGAGGACTCTTTGAGGGATGAGCGACTGCATGTTTTTAAAGTGAATTATTACTACGTGCAGATTCCCTGTGAAGTGACCCTTTGGATACTCCTTGCCTCCCTTGCAAAAATAGGTAAGTAAAAAATTTCCAGTTGGGGCATTTTTTGTTAAGGAAATACGTGAAAGAAAAAGGCAAAAAAAGTCCAACAGATTTATGCCCAGCCACATACATGAGGGAGTTAGAAATAATCGGGACTATTTGTTTTTGTAGGTCCTCTTCTCAGGAGGGAGATGCAGGGGAAAAACAGATGTCTTAGTTACTATGAAGCCAACAGGAATCCCAGAGAAAGAATAATGAAAAATAATAACTGCAACTCTAAAGCAAGACCTTTTTAGGGATACAATCAGCTGCTATCTGTCCCAGGGGAAACTCTAAATCTCCTCTTCACATAAGTAGAAAGCCCTGTTACATGTTGCAAAATTTAAGACCAATCGCTTGTACATGAAAGATGAAATATTGCATATGTAAACTGGGTTTATTTAATTGTGGGGAAGAAATTCTCCAGTTGGTGGGAACTGCAGGAAAGATTGCCTGGGAATTTTGGAAAAAAATGTTTACTATTTGACATAGTACAGAAGGAATTTTACAAGTAGGTCAGGAGGTAGTATTAATAGTCAGGGAGTAGATTAGGGGCCAACATTGCAGAAAAAATGTTAAATTCATCACATGAATATAAATGTATGTACACACTATTTGCACACATGCGTGCACACAGATGTGCATATTTACCTGTATGCCTGTTTGTCCACAAGTATAAATATGTGGGGAGAGAAAGACAATATTACTATGAGATATACTTAACATAAAACAAAAATTAATCATTGTAAGTCCTATACATAATAATTATTATTCTTTAAATTTTGACATATGAGCTCCTAAAAATAACAACTCAAAGTGTTATATAAATACATTATAAATGGTAGCTCCAAAGAGCTTATATATGATTTCTGAAAGTTTCCATGAAAGATTTGATAGAGGTGTCTTGTTGACTAAAACTAGCCTCAGATTATAGAGCCTTTGTGTCAAAGTCACCCAGTTGAGGGAGCAAAGACTGTTAATGCTGACAACTTCTGTCGTATGTGAAACTTGGGTCCCCTCTACATATTACATATATTATGTAATTATCTGGTTAATTGTGCAATTAATTTAGACCAGCTACATGTGCAAATTAACTGTCATGCCTTAAAAAGGTCCAACCAGCTTGGTGCAGACAGCAGTGTAGGTCCCAACTGTAACTCAGAATGATTTTTGAGTTACAACTTATCCCAGACCAAACAGAAGTTCACTGTTGGTTCAAGTGGGGAGGGGAATCTAGCTGCTGGCTGGGAACCTGGCTGCAATGGCCAGGACTCTGCGAGTGCTTACTGTTTTCAGAATGGGAGGGGGGAAAGGGACCAGAGGGAGTTGGTTCTTGGGGCTCCCCCGAGGGTGCTGAAGGGTGGGGTGGGTGAATTTGAGCCCCACCCCCACCTTGGGGGTGCTCCAATACACCCACTCCACCCTTCAGGGGGGCTGAAACCCCCCCAGACTGAACTCTCTCTTCCCCTCCTCCCATTCTGAAAACAGCAACAGGCTGGGAGCTCCAGACACAAGTTATAAAAGTTGCTACACTTTGAAATGTCTTTATCTGATACCTCATGCAATGAGTGGTCAGGTTTTCACCTGATCAACCATTGTTAAAGATGTCTGCAGCCATGCACTTGTGTTTGGTCATAGCTATAAACTGCTTTCTGCAGCCAAATTAAGTGAAAATTGTTACTTTTGTTTGTATCCAAAGTTAGAGCGGGAAAACATGTAATAACTTCATAGCTAGTTTCTATCCAGCTTTAATTTGAATGTGTTGCATAGCTATGTCCCATCAACTGATGGGGTCCCCAGCCACAGGGGTGTCCCATGGTCTGCTGCACCTGGGAGTCCTGCACCTAATGGGATTCCCAGCCATGGCAGTGCAAGATTCTGCCTTTGTTTTTGTCCAGTTTGAGGATGGGAAAAATTGTAATAAAAAAAAAACTTTCATGGGGTAAAAAAAAATATTTTCCAGTTCTCTTGCAAATAGCTCATTTGCTGCCATTTAATTTCTATGGCTGTATACTGTTTAAATCAGAAGTAGAAATTAGTAAAACCGTGGTCATAAAGATGTTATTTTTGTTTTTTCAAAAATCACCTGTTTTTCAGGTTGTATGAATCGCTGATAGGCCCTGATATCTTAGCAGTATAGTAATATCTCAGAGCACTGATTCTCAACCAGCATGACCCAGAACCTTTGAATAGTGCTGAGAGCTGTGAGAAGATAAGCGAAGTGTGGGGAGATTGGCAGATAAGTAAAGCAGAGAAGCACAGGCTGAGGCTTGTCTCTGCCCGGTCAATCCCCATCCCCACTGCCAGCCTCTGTGCAAGGAGGTAAGCACCATAATATATAAATTAGTTTTTGAAATGGGGTACCACAAGTCAAAAAGCTTTTGGAGAGGTGCCTCAAATCCAATGAGGGGTGTCTCAAGTCCAAGAAAGGTTGAGAAACCCCGTCTTAGACTAATGTTTATATAGATTAAGGCTGCAAAACTATGTCACTGGGTTTATAATTGTATAGTTGTCTCACTTGTAGTATAGTAAATCAGAAATAAGTCTACGGAGGCTTTTGGGGAGAATAACTGTTATTCACTTTGTGAATTCAGGTTTGTGCAGTGCCCACTCTAAAGGTTCTTTGACCTGGCTGAGTGTTTAGGAGCTACCCTACTGTAAATGTTAAATAAGAATGATGGCATGAATGGATTTGCAATAGTGTATAACTTGGGGAAGTGAGAGCAGATTCAGATCCATGTGATGAAGATAACATTCAAAAACAGGGCCTATTCTGGAACTCATTGGCAAAAAACTCTTTAACTTTAGAGGGATAATGACTAGGTCCAGAGCATAAATGACATGGTATGTTAACACTACAGTCTTTAGTGCAGTAGAGGGAGACATTAAAAGACCTAGCTTGGATACAGGACATTCCAAGTTAGGGGAAACACCTCTGTATGAGCTCAGAAACAATAGACAATATGGCAATATGTAAACCTTTTCATTTCAGATAAATTTTCCATGTTTTATTCAAGGTTTCCATCTCTACCACCGACTACCCAGGCTCATGCCAGAAAGCTGCCTCCAGATTGCTGTTGGGGTACTAGTTGGAGCAATCATTTTTGGCACTGATCACAAATCCCCACCAGTTATGAATACAAACATTTACTTCCTATATCTCCTCCCACCAATTGTCCTGAAGGAAGGCTATTTTATGCCAACTCGCCCTTTTTTTGAAAATATTGGGTCCATTCTGTGGTGGTCTGTGCTGGGCGCCCTCCTGAATGCATTTGGGATTGGTCTCTCTCTCTATGCGATCTGCCAGATTGAAGCTTTTGGTCTTACTGATGTTGACCTGCTGCAGAATTTGCTCTTTGGTAGCATGATTTCAGCTGTGGATCCCGTGGCTGCACTGGCTGTTTTTGAAGAGGCATCGGTTAATGAGCAGCTTTACATGATGATCTTTGGAGAGTCACTGCTCAACGATGGAATAACTGTGGTGAGTTGGTTTGTGCAATTAATTTTCCTCCCTTGGCAGACATTGAAGTTTTTTTAGCTGTAGAGTTATTTGGCTTGATTTTCTTTTGACTTGCACCAGCAGGGACCAGAAATGGCTCCACTGAAATCCATGGAAATATAATAAATGAATAAGAAGTGTATTTTTTTATATTGCAGAATCAGGGATTAGGTCCCTATTGTCCTAGGAATCATACATGCATAACACACAAAGCTTGTGTGAAACAGAAGGGGGGAAGCAACGTTGTTATAGAAAGATTAGAAGTGAAAGGAGAATCAGGCCCCAATCATTCTATAGTAAACCCACCAGTGAGGCCAAAGGCTTCCATAAGGTGAATGGCAACTCTGTCATTAGCTTCAGTGCTTAGGGTATAAACTGCATCACTGGAGGTATACTGGATAAGGAAATAAAAGAAAATTTCTGCTCCAAGCAACTTAAGGTATGTCTATATTGTACAGTTCAGTGCCTTTTAGAGGCACCTCAGCTAGCTCCGAATCATTTAGCTTGGGTAACTGGCTGTATATTGCTGCTGCATTAGAGTAGTGTACTGCTCTATTAACTTGCTCTGACCTTGATATTTCCCTCTCTCCTCTTACAATAATTGGACAGTACATGCATCACCGTTGCAGAACCAACTATGTCTTAGACTCCTTTAGTCTCTCTCTAGTGTACCCAACTAGATTCCAGCATCGGATTCTGGATGGAATCATGGGCTGTGTCCAGGCGAGCAGTGGCGTGAGCTTGCATTGGCACAAATAATAGCAGAAACAAATTTGTGCCTCTACTTTGTGCCACAGCACATGCCCGTGCTATTTGTTGTGGGCCATGCCCAGCTCCTGCAGCTCTGGCTCTGGGTCTGGCTCCAGCTTCTGGCTGAGCTCCATGTGCTTGGGGCAGGGGAGAGGGGAACTGGCTGTGCTGAGGCATGCTGAGCTCCAGTGGGTGCTGGTTGGGATGCAGTGTGTCTTGAGACAGGAGTAGGCAGCCCTGGGCTGGTGCTCTCTGTCTCTGCCTCCCTGCGCGAGGGGGATCTTCAGCATGCACAGACGAAGGACCAGGCTGCCCAGGACTACCTACTGCCCCATCTCCATGTGCCCACCCTCTACCCGGCTGGCTAGGGTGGAGGGTGCCTCAGCACAAGGGCTGCCTGCCAGCTAGCCCCATGCTGAGCCACCCCGTGTCCCAGCCAGCCCCCTGGGCTGCTTGTTCCCCCATCTCTGCATTTGTCCTGGCACCCATTATTTTCATATGTTTTGCATCACTTCTTCTTCTGTTTTTTTTTTTGTTTGTTTGTTTGTTTTTTTGCTACCAGAAAATCCTGGTAGCCAATTTTGTGCCCCCCACCCCAAATCATCACGCTCCCCCTGCAAATTAGCAGCCCCATGCATGGTTTAACGTGCAACATGTGTGATTTATGATGCCACAAACCACGTGTGCCTGCACGTCTGGACTTGCCCATGGTGTGCATACCCTTGAAAACTGAATAGTTACAGTACAATCTTTTAGCTCCTAATTGTATTGATGACAGGTCCAGCTTAGTTTTAGCACCTGCATGAGTTTCCCATTGAGAGCCTGCATCAACATCTATTTGCAGTGATATAGAAACATAGACTTCAGAGTAAAACATTATTTATTTGTTGCTCAAAAACACAAAGTATGTAGAGCAAGGGGAATAAAACAGTAGTCTCCCTCCAACCCCCGCACACACATGTATTGCACCTTTAAAAGTCTCTCTCAGCCTATCTAACCCTATCTCTGGCAGGGGAAATGGCCTGTCCTCCATACATCACCTTTATCTTGATCAATCAGTTAGCTTCAGTGATACCCTAGAAACAGGAATTTGATTAGTGATATATTTGATGGGATGAACTACATAGGTAGGAGACATATTAAACAATCTTTGGGGCATAAAATGATGCCCTAGACAGCCTCTCTGGCTCACTCAACCACTATCTCTTCTTTGCGGTTTAAAATCCCCTTTGTCTTGAAACTGGAGATGAGTAAACCATCCTAGCTTGAATGGAGCCAGATAGGTAGTTTCTTCCCCACTGATAGTGCAAATATTGTTGTCTCAACTTGATAGTGTTTACCTCAGGTGTCTTATCTTATCATTTCCTATGGGTTTCTCTCTTAACAGCTGTCTTTCAGTTAACTATGCACTCAGGCAGGATAATGTCACAGAGATAAACTGAGGCACACAAGAAGTATATAAAACAACACAGCTGTTTCCCAGTTCTTCACAACATGTTTATCAAGTTGAATGAACATTTTTGAAGGAAAACTTTTTAAGAAATGTGTCTGCATTTTGTGCTGGATGCCGCACTCTACAGCTAGTCACTTAAGTGGGCAAAATCTCCCAAAATCAATAGATTGTGTTGTCAGAATAATGGCTTTGAACTTATTCCTATTTAAGGGAATGGAGGCCAAACTGTGGTCACCTTACTCATGTGAGCATTCTCATTAGCTTCAGAAGAATTATGTCTATAATTAAGTTGAGGAGGCTGAAGATCTCTCACAACCTATTGCTCTATTGCTTGTTATGAGCTGGGTATTTGCAAGAGAATTGTGTATACAGAGAAAGGAGAGGTGAAATCAGTTCATTTCAGGCCTAAACTCAATCAGGATCCATAAACTAGGTTTTCTTTTACCTGTCTCCTGTCAAGTTCTTCATCTGGCAGGCAGGCTCTGAGATTTCCTAACAGAATGGGCTCCACACACAATGCAATTGTAACCATCACTTCCTTTTAAAACAATAGTGGTGATTGTGGTCCACCCTCACTTCTGTGGCAGCTTAGCAATGACAGCACTCAGCCAGCTTCCTGCTCAACTCACTGTTTTTTTTGGTTCCCATTCCCAGGGAGCCTAGGTACTGAACTCTGAATTCAAGATTTCCCTGGAATCTGGCTTGGGCCTTTGCAATGTTAATTGCCATTAAAAGAATTATAGGCAATTATAATTTATGGAATAGAAAGAATACCCTGTGACTCAGGTAGACAGCACATACTCACAACCATTCTTCCAGTGATAATTGGTAGCTAACACAATCACTGTTCTTCCAGTGAATAATCCATAGCTTTTGCATAGAACAGTTCTTTAATGAGTACACAAAGCAAACATGCACATGCAATGGACAACTCAGAAACAGGAAAAGGGCAAATTCAATGAGTAAGTTACTTGCTGAATATAGTTTTTCCAGCCATACTTTCAGCAGTGCCCAGCACTTTGTATTAACAACATGCACCTTTCAAAATTGTAGAAAGAGGATGTGGTCAGTGGAGGAAGAGTAGTAGAGAATGGTTACTGTACCTTAATTTGTATCAATTTACATACATTCATCCAGTCTTTAAAAGATCTGCTACTGAGGTTAATTCCATACTTTGCAGTTTGGAAAACCCTTACTTTTGTACCAGCTGGAACAATCACTGTGTTTGGTGTGTCACCCAGTAATTTTGACATTGAGGCTCTCAGACAATCTATGACACCGTATGATAATTTGAAGTTATAGGAAGCAGATTAAGGATAGATAATATCCAGGCAATAAGATTTCCATTTTAATGTGCCTGAACCTGGTCCAGTCATGGTCCACCCATGACTGGACCACGGGTATAGATGGCTATACCCTGTACAGGAGGGATCGTGTAGAGAAAAGGGACGGGGGTGTAGCTCTCTATGTTAAGGAAAGCTACACGTCCCTGCAAGCCGATATTGGCGACCAGGGTGGATGGCTGGAGACCCTCTGGGTTAAAATCCGTGGGGAACACGGCACAGGGGACACAATGGTGGGAGTCTATTACAGACCTCCCACCCAAAGTCCTGAGCTTGACCAGGAGTTTGCCCAGGAACTGGCTGAGGCAGCTTGCTCCAGGACCATGGTTGTCATGGGTGACTTCAATTACCCAGACATCTCGTGGGAGGATCGCTCAGCAAAATCTGAGCGGTTGTAGAGCTTCCTCTCGTGCGTGGATGACCTCTACCTGACTCAAGAAGTCTATGGGCCAACGAGAGGCAAAGCGCTGCTCGACCTGGTACTGGCTACTGGGGGTGACCTAGTCGGCGACCTAGTGATCGATGGGAAGCTGGGTGACAGCGACCATGAGCTGATCACCTTCACCATCCGCCGAAAAGCTGGCAAGTCGGTCAGCAACGCGCAAGTCCTTGACTTCAGGAAAGCCGACTTTGATAAGCTCAGGAGGCTTGTCAGTGAGGCCCTAAGGGACCGTGACCACAGGGAGAGGGGAGTTCAAGAGGAGTGGTTGCTCCTCAAGGGAGCGATCCTCAATGCACAAACTAAGTCTATTCCATCTCGGAGGAAAGGCAGCAAGAGGGCACAGCAGCCCCCCTGGCTCTCCAGGGACCTAGCAGATCTCCTGAGGCTAAAAAGAAAGGCCTACAAAGGGTGGAGGATGGGAGTCACCTCCTGATAACTGACGCCCAGGAAAAAGCCAACCTATTAAATAGGTACTTTGCGTCAGTCTTTCATCAGTCCCATGGGACGCCCATGCCCGCTACAGGGCCGGGAAGTCCGGGTGAGGGTGATCCCCTGCCCTCCATTAATGCTGACTTTCTGAAGGAACATCTTGAGAAGCTGGATACCTTCAAGTCAGCTGGCCCTGACAATCTTCACCCCAGGGTACTCAAGGAGCTGGCGAGCATCATAGCCCAGCCTCTAGCACGGATCTTTGAAAACTCTTGGCGCTCTGGTGTAGTGCCCGAAGACTGGAAGAAGGCCAATGTGGTGCCTATCTTCAAGAAAGGGAGGAAAGTGGATCCGGCTAACTATAGGCCCATCAGCCTGACTTCTATCCCGGGGAAGATCTTAGAAAAGTTTATTAAAGAGGCCATCCTTAATGGACTGGCCGACGTCAACATCTTAAGGGATAGCCAGCACGGGTTTGTTGCGGGTAGGTCTTGCTTGACCAATCTCATTTCCTTCTACGACCAGGTGACCTATCACCTGGACAAGGGAGAAGAGATTGATGTCATATATCTTGACTTCAAAAAAGCCTTCGATCTGGTGTCCCATGATCGCCTCTTGGAGAAACTGGCCAATTGTCGCCTTGGGTCCTCCACGATCCGCTGGCTGGAAAATTGGCTCCGGGGTCGGACCCAGAGGGTAGTAATCGATGGAAGTCACTCATCGTGGTGTCCTGTGACCAGTGGGGTCCCCCAAGGCTCTGTCCTTGGACCCATACTGTTCAACATCTTCATTAATGATGTGGACACTGGAGTCAGAAGCGGACTGGCCAAGTTCGCCGATGACACCAAACTTTGGGGCAAAGCATCCACACCAGAAGACAGGCAGGTTATCCAGGCTGACCTGGACAGGCTCAGCAAGTGGGCGGACGAGAATCTGATGGTGTTCAACGCTGATAAATGCAAGGTTCTCCACCTTGGGAAAAAAAACCCGCAGCATCCGTATAGGCTCTGCAGTGCTATGTTGGCTAGCACTATGGAAGAAAGAGACTTGGGGGTCATCATTGACCACAAGATGAACATGAGCCTGCAATGCGATGCGGCGGCTAGTAAAGCGACCAAAACGCTGGCTTTCATCCATAGATGCTTCTCAAGCAAATCCCGGGACGTCATTCTCCCCCTGTACTCGGCCATAGTGAGGCCGCAGCTGGAGTACTGTGTCCAGTTTTGGGCTCCACAATTCAAAAAGGATGTGGAGAAGCTTGAGAGAGTTCAGAGAAGAGCCATGCGCATGATCAGAGGTCAGGGAAGCAGACCCTACGATGACAGGCTGAGAGCCCTGGGGCTCTTTAGCCTGAAAAAGCGCAGGCTCAGGGGTGATCTGATGGCCACCTACAAGTTTATCAGGGGTGACCACCAGTATCTAGGGGAACGTTTGTTCACCAGAGCGCCCCAAGGGATGACGACGTCGAATGGTCACAAAGTACTTCAAGATCATTTCAGGCTGGAAATAAGGAAGAATTTCTTTACTGTCCGAGCCCCCAAGGTCTGGAACAGCCTGCCACCGGAGGTGGTTCAAGCGCCTTCATTGAACACCTTCAAGATGAAACTGGATGCTTATCTTGCTGGGATCCTATGACCCCAGCTGACTTCCTGCCCTTTGGGCAGGGGGCTGGACTCGATGATCTTCCGAGGTCCCTTCCAGCCCTAATGTCTATGAAATCTATGAAATCTATGAAAAACCTTCCATCTGCAAATATCAACCTCAGACTTATTAAACAACCCCCTTAAATGAGTTAGAGAATGAAAGACTAAAGAACCCAGGAGATATGAAGCACATTGGGCCTGTGTCTTGCAGGAGTGTCTCTGGAAAGAATACTTTCTGGGCAAGCATTGTGACGACTTTTTGTCTTTAGATATGGTTTTTTCAAACTTACTTTAAAAGATTTACATGAATTGAATGTGGCTGAGATCTAATGATAACAGGCATCATATGACTTATTACTAGCCAAGAATATTAGCAAAATTAATATTAATATCAATATCTGAGAGACCCAAGACTGAGCCATCCCAAGTGGCACCATGATGTATGAAAATAGTTGATCATTTTGAGCAAACCTGCCTTGCTACAACATGAGACAAAGGTGAAGATCAGTGACCCAGTATCACCAAGATCTGCTCCTTCCTCTCAGAACTGTTTGCCACATCTACAATCAAACATATAGATCTTGAATCAGCATCTTCAGTCCTCTTAAGAATCACCAATTATTTCCATTTTACTGGAAGATTGTCATCCTCATAACTGCCAATGACAATGATTAACAACTGTCTGCGATTTGTAATGGTACTGATAAACTCATATTAAATTGTTGCCAACTTTCCCTGCTACTTAAAAATGTAGCAGTGAAAATTCCTTAATATTTTTCATTATGATCTTTTTCAGAACAAGGGTTATTTGGAAATATGGTGATACAGTGGCTGATTTATGAGTAATAAAAGTTAGTGTTACAGACCCGAGGAGCATCTTGACAAGCATGCACATGTAGAGGTGTGTGTTTACTGTGGGACAACTAGCAGCAGCACGTATTTGTGGTGCTGCTATTTGTCCTGGGCATGGCCCTGCACACATACTGTGGCACACAGCAAGTAGACCCAGGTGGAGTAAGGGAGGCACACGGCCTTACCTGGCTTTCTGGGAGGCCTTCTGGGGCAGCAGCAGCAGTGAACCAGCCACTCAGAGACTGGCCAGCAGCAAAAACATGGCTCTGGTCAGCCAGGGTCTGTTTTTCTGTGGCGCACATTGCTGCCATATGCACTACACAGCATTTTTCACCAGCTTTTTTTTTGACACGGGGATCTCCTGTTATCAGAAAAACTCATTGTGCTGCAGATTAGTAGTGTAGCAAACTGGTGTATGTGGTCAGCATATGGTTGGCAGTGTCTCAAAGGGATTTGAGGTACCACAAACCTTATGTGTGTGCTCATCAGGATGTGCCCCCAATGTATGTATTGGGCCAAGCAGGTTTTAAAACTCTTTCAAAAAATAAATGGATTACTTTTTTAAACGCTTAAAGTTGAAATCATTAGCAACTTTTAAAATGCCAACTTTGAAAACAAGTGAAACTTCATTAAAATAGAATATATAGGAAAATGGAAGGCACAGAGGAGTTGATGGGTTTGGACCAGCACAAATGGAATGATTAATAACCATATCAGAACAGAAATCAAAAAATGAATGAAAACGACCAATGAAAATAAAAAATGAACAACCCATGACTTCTAGCAAAGCTGGAAATTAGTAATATAACTGCTGTTGTTTAGTTATCTGGATTATCAAAACTATAGAGCAAATTCTAGTCTTAATCTAGCTCTAAAGCGTCAAAGAGATTTTTTATAAGTAAAAAAAAATCAACCCAGTATTTTCAAATCATTGAAAAATATTTTGCTAGTAAGAACACAGTTGTGGCAGGCATCTACTAAATCAGTTATATCAATGTCTATTATAAGTATTATAACAGACTCAAGCATTTGTTAAATAAGAATTATGATAGAAGTTGAACAATAATGAGTTGGGCATTTATCTATATCTGGTATGAGGCTTGGCTTCTGTTCTGCTCTATTGCATTTTACATTCTCTAGACCACACTGAAAGCATTATCAATTTAAGAATAAAATCCAAGAAGGCTCGTAAACACTTAATATGGGACTTACGTGGAATGTAAGAGCCTGAATCCAAAACTGTGATTCTGAAAAGCCCTGCTCAGCTGCTGCCTAACCCAGTAGGCACCTAAATGCCCTAGGTGTCTTGCTTTTTGACTTTCAAGTGTGTAAAGTAGGACTTCTGCACATACTCAGAACTGCCCCAGTCCTGATAAGACTGATCTGTTCAGCACATAACTAATACCTAACACTAATTGGGATCCAGAAACTAGGGCCAGAGCCTATTTCATTTGTTTAGCACCTAAGCAGTACTTAGACATCTAACTGCAATCCTCTCTCACCCTGCTAATTCCCTGAGAAACCAATTATGCCTGCCATTTTCTTTTAAGATACAGCTAGTTGTGATGCCAGTGATCTCTGTTTGCATAATAGCCCAGTGGTTAAAACACTTACCCAAGGTTACTTCCTGCTTCTGCCTTGAAATGTTTCTAACCCATACCTCCCCCCTCAATACCCTAAGTACCAGATGATAGGACAGTCTGGGTGGAAGATTTCTGCTGGAGGAGTTGCAGAAAAGAATTAAAGATCCTTGAACCACAGAGATACAGGACATATAATGGACTATGACTGATGTGTTAAAGCACTTAATGGGGAGGTGATGGTCCTGGGGTCCAACATTGGATCCAAAAGCAGGGATTTGGGTTTTGTTTTTTTTATGGTATATATTTAATCCAATCCTGTTTAAGTGTAACTTTAGACTAGGACTTAAGCTACTACACCGCTAAGCAATATAAATCAATACATGATGTGTAATTAAAAATAAACATAGCGGATGTTGAAAGATTTCTAACTGATGTCTCTTTGGATACAGGTGTTATATAATATATTCATCGCCTTCTCCCAGATGCATAGATATGAAGAGATTGAACCAGTTGATGTTCTTGCTGGGTTTGCTCGCTTCTTTGTGGTTGGGCTAGGTGGAGTACTATTTGGCATAGTGTTTGGATTTGTTTCAGCATTCATGACTCGATTTACACAGAACATATCTTCAATAGAGCCTTTGCTGGTCTTCATGTTCAGCTATTTATCCTACTTGTCTGCTGAAACTCTTTACATCTCAGGAATTTTAGCGTGAGTATCCAGTAAGAATTTTCAGATGCCTCCAACAAGGTGGACTTCTATCCTTGCCATGGTTTTGAGTACAGTGTTGGTATAATGACTGGTGCTGTTACCACCTCTTTTTTCAGTTGTAATTTTTCAGTGCTAAAAGATGTAATCTTGGCCCCTCTGATAGATCTTTTTTGAATATAACATGATTGGACAGCAGACTGACTTGTACTATAGAATTTATTTCTGTGTAACACCCCAATAAGGTTATGAGAGTGATACAGCTATATATTAGGGCTGTGCAAAGCAACAGTTGCTGATTTGATTCAGCGGAGATTCGGCCCGATTCGACAACCGAATCTCCAAATTGAATCAGGAGATCCTTTTTTAATCTCTCCAAATCAAATAGGAACCCTCTGAATCAATCCGGAGAGGTTTGGAAAGACTTGATGATTTGGACATAAACAGCTTTAAATGCTTTTTCTACATACCTTAAGGTACCAGGCGGCTTGTGAACACTGAGATGGTGGGGCAGATGGAGAGTCCCACTGGAGCATGGGGGGGCCTCCAGCACACTCAGCAGCAGACTCGGAAGTGGACCAGAAACACTTCTGGTGCACTTCCAGGTCTACCATGGAGTGCATGGGGGACTGCCCCCCCCCCACTCCGGCTTAGCTACTGGTACCTCCTGGGTCTGGCAGGGCACCTTGGGTCCCCCTGTGGCCAATCACTTAGCTGGGGGGGGGGGCAGCAGAGGGGGTCTCCTACACACTCAGTGATGGATCCAGAAGTAGACCAGAAGTACTTCTGGTCCACTTCTGGGTTTGCTGCTGAGCATGCGGGGGGTTCCCCCATGCTTCTGTGGAATGCTCCATCTGCGCCACCATCACAGCATTCATGATCTGCACCTGGTACCTTGAAGTATGTAGAAAAAACATTTAAAGCTGTGTCTATGGGCAAATCACTGATTTGCTGAATCAGCTTTCAATCTTCAGATTCGGATTTGGTTGAATCAAATCGGGGACAGTGATCTGAATCAACGAATCAAATCACTGCCCCTGATTCGGGCTGAATCCAAATTGAATATGGCCCATTTTACACACCCCTACCTATATGAAATTGCTAATATAAAAAGAGCAAAAGATAATGGGTCAGATCTTTTTTCTCAATTATAGTTCTGTAAAATCAAGTGTAACTCAAGTGATTTCAATGGAATGATGCCTGGATTGACTAGTGTAGTTTGGAATTGAATCCTGGCCAAAATACAGAACGCAGAAGCATTAACACATGCACACATACCCAAGGTTGTATGTATCTATGCCTATTAAGGGCATTAGCATCTCAGGTGAAGGGTACCTCCACAGATCACTCTCAGTTAATAAGGCTAATGTTTGAACATGGACACCAAGGACAAGATTCTTTCCCACCTGTTAGGCATGTAAGTGGACTTAATTGCCTATGTGATTCTACCCCACCCTGCTCAAGCCCATGAACAATGTTAATATAAAAGGTGAGTGGGTCCTCCTCCTATTTTCTGCTTTTTTGTGACTTAGCCTTAAGGCAGGGTAGATTTGCACCTTATAGACTAACCAAAGTAGGTGTGTGTGTGTGTCTCTGAAATCTATGAAATATACATTTGGCTGGAAGGGACCCTGGAGGATCATCGAGTCCAGCCCCCTTCCCCAGGGGCAGGAAGTCACATCAGGGATCATAGGATCCTAGCAAGATAAGCATCCAAATGGGTCTTGAAGGCGTTCAAAGTAGGTGCTTGAGCCGCCTCTGGTGGCAGTCTACTTCAAACCTTCGGGGCTCGGACAGTAAAGAAGTTCTTCCTTATGTCCAGCCTGAATCAGTCATGGCGGAGTTTGTGACCATTCGATCTTGTCATCCCTTGGGGCGCTGTAGTGAACAGATGTTGCCCCAGATCCTCATGAGTATCCCTGATAAACTTATAGGTGGCCACCAGATCACCCCTGAGCCTCTGCTTTTCCAGGCTGAAGAGTCCCATAGCTTTTAGCCTCTCATCATAAGGTCTGTTTTCCTGATCTCTGATCATGCATGTGGCTCTCCTCTGCACCCTCTCAAGCTTCTCCACATCCTTTTTGAATTGTGGAGCCCAAAACTGGATGCAGTACTCCAGCTGCGGCTTCACCAAGGCTGAGTACAATGGGAGAATGATGTCCCGGGATTTGCTTGCAAAGCATCTATGGATGACAAACAGTGTTTTGCTCACTTTACTAGCCACAGCCTCACATTGAAGGCTCATGTTCATCTTGTGGTCAATCATGACCCCCAAGTCCCTTTCATCTGTAGTGCTAACCAGCGTAGCACTGCCGAACCTATAAGCATGTTGCAGGTTTTTCCTCCCAAGGTGGAGAACCTTGCAATTTTCGGTGTTGAGCACCACCAGGTTCTCATCCACCCATTTCATGAGCTTGTCAAGATCTGCCTAGAGAGAGGGAGAGAGAGCATGAGTGAACGCACAAGCTTTTGTGAGCTGTAGCTCACTTCATCACATGGCATGAAGGCCATTCAGAAAGCAGAGTATAAGAAGAACAGAGAAATTAGAATACAAAAGACAAGGGGTTGGGGAGAAAGTGGGAAGAGGAAACAGGGGATCAGTGCTTGGAGAGACAGACAAACAAACCAACCCATAGGAATATGTTTGTTTTCTTGTCTCTCCCAGCATTGACCCCTTGCCTCTTCTCCCCTATCTCTCTTTCTCTTCCCCCACTTTGTTGTTCATATTCTAATTTCTTTCTTCTTCTTATACTCTGCTTTCTGTATGTCCTTTCGGAGTCAGATGAAGTGAGCTACAGCTCAGAAAAGCTTGGGTTAGACTTTGGTTAGTCTGTAATAAGTAAATCTACCCCAGCTTTTACTTAACTTTAGACTAACATGGCTAACTACATCTCTTTAACATTAAGGGTCAGATGATGAGATGTTACAAAAGTAGATTTTCAGGCACTTGAATGGAATGGAATAGGACTGCACCTAGGCACTCAGCTTGGATGCCAAATAAGTGGTATAGAATCTGGCCCCCACTATATATCACACATTCAAATAAGATATGAACTGCTTCTGTCTGCACTAGAAATGTGTTTCCTTAGAATATGTGTGGTAGGCCTAGATTTGTTCACAACAATAATATATAATTTTGGCTCAAATATGGAGTGTGCTTGCAGTATCATCCTCATTACCAGACAACGGTTTAAAATAATTAACCCAATAAAGTAATTAATTAGATCTATAGAAAGCATTATCCTCAAACTTCAAGTGCATTTATAATGCAATATATAGAAGCATATTATTCAGATCTAATAATTAAAATATATAGGATTTAAATTTTCCACTGCTTTATACCTTTTGTACATACTACAAAATTGTCCCAGTTTTACACCACTAATACATGTGCTGTCAATGACTACACTGATGCAGAACTAGATTTTAAACACATAAGTCTTTCATCAGTCCCATGGGACGCCCATGCCCGCTATGGGACGGGGAAGTCCGGGTGAGGGTGATCCCCTGCCCTCCATTGATGCTGACTTTGTGAAGGAACATCTTGAGAAGCTGGATACCTTCAAGTCAGCCGGCCCTGACAATCTTCACCCCAGGGTACTCAAGGAGCTGGCAAGCATCATACCCCAGCCTCTAGCACGGATCTTTGAAAACTCTTGGCGCTCTGGTGTAGTGCCCGAAGACTGGAAGAAGGCCAATGTGGTGCCTATCTTCAAGAAAAGGAGGAAAGTGGATCCGGCTAACTATAGGCCCATCAGCCTGACTTCTATCCCGGGGAAGATCTTAGAAAAGTTTATTAAAGAGGCCATCCTTAATGGACTGGCCGACACCAACATCTTAAGGGATAGCTTGGGAAGATGTTTCATATTTTGAAGGAGGATTGGTGATGGAAAGGTTCTTCTGGGCAAGGAATTACAGTTGTGTTGAGATTGCTCTGCAAGTATGCAAATTTGGCGTGAAACAAAAAGCTGGAGCGGGGGTGTTAGTTTCCATGTCCCAAGGTATTGAATTTTGCTACTTGCTTGTAAAATTATGATGTTTTCATTTCAAATTTAAAATGAAAATGTACTTGATAAATTTTGAGCTTACACACACTGTTTCTTTTATTCTTTATTGTTAAATGAGTAATATAAAATATTAAATTTTGGAGGTATCTCACTCTAAAACTGAATCTGCCATATATTAAATAATTATATTAATATAAAATTAACAATTGTTTTTTAATTAATTTTATTAAATGATCTGTATAGCAAGATTTAAATCAAATGATTTTAACACTATGCAAGAAAGAGACTTGGGGGTCATCATTGACCACAAGATGAACATGAGCCTGCAATGCGATGCTGCAGCTAGTAAAGCGACCAAAACGCGGGCTTGCATCCATAGATGCTTCTCAAGCAAATCCCGGGACGTCATTCTCCCCCTGTACTCGGCCTTAGTGAGGCCGCAGTTGGAGTACTGCGTCCAGTTTTGGGCTCCACAATTCAAAAAGGATGTGGAGAAGCTTGAGAGAGTCCAGAGAAGAGCCACGTGCATGATCAGAGGTCAGGGAAGCAGACCCTACGATGACAGGCTGAGAGCCCTGGGGCTCTTTAGCCTGAAAAAGCGCAGGCTCAGGGGTGATCTGATGGCCACCTATAAGTTTATCAGGGGTGACCACCAGTATCTGGGGAACTTTTGTTCACCAGAGCGCCCCAAGGGATGACGACTAGGTCGAATGGTCATAAACTACTACAAGACTGTTTCAGGCTGGACATAAGGAAGAATTTCTTTACTGTCTGAGCCCCCAAGGTCTGGAACAGCCTGCCACCGGAGGTGGTTCAAGCGCCTACATTGAACACCTTCAAGAGCAAACTGGATGCTCATCTTGCTGGGATCCTATGAACCCAGCTGACTTCCTGCCCTTTGGGCAGGGGGCTGGACTCGATGATCTTTCGAGGTCCCTTCAAGCCCTAATGCCTATGAAATCTATGAAAGTCCTAATTAATTAATTATAGACTTTCTCACTCCAACTATACAAAAATAGAAAAAAGCTCACCAAATAAATAAATAAAACCATTCTGTGGATTTTCATAGTATAAAAATTCATAACTTTTTATTTCATGTGCTCATTATTTTCATTAGTTTATTGAAATTATTAGTAAAATAAAATAATTTTAGTATTTGTTCTTTCTGAGCTATTAAGTATATTGTTGCTTATTTTAGTGATGTGATGATATTGTTGCACTTTTGAATTATTGAGGAATTCATTCATTTTCTTCCTGGATTAAGAAAATCTATTTTGCATATGTTCCTAAAAGTCAACAGTATTAAACATTAATGTTTAATGGTTTTGTCTCAGCATGTCAAGGGCACCCTGTCTCAGTTATTCAAGGGCACCCCGTAGCTTTCTTTCTAATAAGTAAATAAGGGAGCATTTAGTTTTCTGAGCTCTCAAGATTGAATAACTAATTCAGGGGTGTGTGAAATAGGCCATATTCAATTCAGATTCTGATTCAGCCTGAATCAGAGACAGTGAATCGATTTGTTAATTCAGATCATTATCCCCATTTCGATTCAGTGGAATCTGAATCTGAAGATTCAATGCTGTTTTGGAGAATCAGCATTCAACCATAGACACAGCTTTAAATGTTTTTTCTACATACCTTGAGGCACCAGGCATGGCTCGTGAACACTGCAATGGTGGGGTGGATGGAGTGTCCCACAGTATCACTTCTGGTCCATATCCAGGTCTGCCGCCAAGCACATGGGGGGGGGGGGCCCTGCAACCCCCTGGCTCAGCGATTGGCCAAAATGGGACCCCTGGTGCCCCCCCAGACCCAAGAGGCACCAGTTGCCAAGCTGGAGGGGTGCAGGGAGTGGTGATCCCCTGCGTGCTCTCTGGTGGACCCTGAAGTGGACTGTAAGTGTTTCTGGTCCACTTCCGGGTCTGCTGCTGAGCACACTGGAGACCCCCCCCCCCCCCCCCCACCCCCCCCCCCCCCCCCCCAACTTCCTGCCCCACCATCGCAACATTCATGAGCCACCTGCTACTTTGAGTCATGTAGAAAAAACATTTAAAGCTGTGTCCATCTGAATTGTTGAATCTTTCTGAATCTCTCCAAATCGATTTGGAGGGTTCCGATTTGATTCAGAGAGATTAATGGGTTCCTGATTTGATTTGGATTTGGAGATTTGACCACTGAATTGGGACAAATTGAATTAGTGACCGAAGCTTCACACAGCCCTAATAACTATCACCACACAGAAGCTTGACAGGACTAAAATGTTGTCTATCTAAATTAGATGGTGATGCACCCTGCTGCCGATTAGTTCAGCCTTCAATGTGTTTTGTCTTTTTACACAGTCTTTAAAATGAGGTGGATGGAGAGAGAAAATATTTGTAAGAATTTGTGACAACATTTTTAACAGAGAACACAAAACCTTCCAAAGGACCAAATCTTTGTATTCTTCACATGCTAGGAAGTATCTTGTTCCACACGATGTCTCATTGCCTTCACTGAGATTACTGAATAGGATGATACTCAGTGTGGATCTTATTATCAACATTAAGCCAAATTGATTAGTAACAGGCTTAGAACAGAACAGGTGCTGCTTTGCACCTCTACACAAGCTACCCAGGATAGCTTGTTCTGCATAGATGTAATGAGGCAGAGCCTAGAAATGGACAAGGACAGGCAGGGAATTGCTGGAGCTAGTTCTTCACTCCCTAATATGTTGCCTAGTTCGTAAGCTGAAATGGGCCACATACAGGACTTGTATAGGGTCCGTCACTCCCCCTATTCCAGGGCACAGTAGAACCAGAAAGCAGACTCTAATACCCTGACTGGTATTGTCCAAGGGCACTGTAACAAGCCCCTTATTTGGGGTTTGGGACAGTCAATATTTAGTCCTATTTTTTAAAACAATAAATCATTTTGAATCAGAGTGTGATATCCTCCCTCACTGAGAGGTTGCCAAATTGGCCCCTCTATTTCTTTTACAGGACTGGATTTGGATACTCTTAAATACAATACCTATACAATTATGCAGTCCTTTATTTCTTGAAAAGTCCAAATGAAATCAAAGGCACAACTTGAGGCAGAAGTTTCCACTGAACATGAAAGAGGGTATGAGAAGCTAACTGCATGTTGACTCCAAACAAGGAGATGTATAGACAATGATGATTGAACAATATTTCAAATGAAAGAGCCTTTCTCTTTTAAGACAGGAAACAGAGAAGGCCACCACTAATGACGAATGCTTTGCTTGATATTTTTGATGGAGCAGGATGACGGCATGTGCAGTGACTATGAAAAAGTATGTGGAAGAAAATGTTTCCCAGAATTCCTACACAACCATCAAGTATTTCATGAAGATGTTGAGCAGTGTCAGCGAGACCCTGATTTTTGTGTTTATGGGAGTTTCTACGGTTGGAAAGAACCACGAGTGGAACTGGGCCTTTGTGTCCTTCACTCTGCTCTTCTGTCTGGTCTGGCGGGCCATAAGTAAGAGGCAAATATGTATATGTACATGTAGTTATCTTGGGTGGATAAGGCACTTTGTTTCCTTGAAAGAAACTTTTGAGTGCACTCAGAAATTCAGTACTAACTGGTATAACCGGTTTAATTATGTTGTTAATTGGTGTGTCTTATTGATGAGGTCAGTTCACAAATATTAGGACGAAATTGGGGTGGGGAAGGAGAACCCTTAGGGTTAATCCTTCTTCCTGAATGAGAAATTCTATCATTAAGCCTATATTTAGACTGACAATATAATTTACTATATTCATTCAGGTGAATGGGTTTTCAAATTGTAGTTACTGTATTTGCTCGAATGTAAGTCAGCCGTGACTGTAAGACAACTCCTCCAATAATTAGATCCTATATGTGGATAATTTATACATTTGTTATAATTTTCCAGGTATAGAATCTAAGTACTGAGGGGTTGTCTTGAATCTATCCCCCACCCCAACGGCTACAGCAGGGAAAGCAGTGGCTGGGGGGGGATGGGACTGTCAGGTGGCCCTCTTGCCTGCCCACTTCTTTCCCCTGCAGCCTTCCTGCCTCCCCTGCCACTTGCAACCCACCCCCAGTTCCCCCCACGCCCAGTCTCTGTGTCTTTCCATCCCCACTCTCCTCCCCTTACTGTCAGGGGCTGCTCTGTCCTTGAGCACAGTGTGGAAGCTCTGCCCATGCCTGGCCATGCAGTAGTGTTGTTGCTGCCTATCATTCAGGAGGGGAAAGGAGTTTCAATGTGCTCCATGCCCAAGAGAAACCCCAGCCCATGTCGGAGCTGAGCTGTGCCTGACATTAAGGGGGAAGGAAGGGGGCAAGCAGAGCGGTGGGCAAAAGCTGCTGAGGGGAAAAGGAGTAGGGCAGGAGGCTGCTATGGGTCTGACTGGCACCAACCTGAGTTCAGTGTCAGAATCAGGGTTGCAGCAGTCACCTGCTCCCTACTCTGCATCGTATACAAATATAAGATGAGGGGGCTTTCCCCCTGCCATATTTACTGGGGGGGAAATCCTCATTTTATATTCAAGTAAATGTGGCAGTTCACTATCAATGATAAACCCTGAATGGCATCTTAACATATCCTTGGCAATGTGGATGACCTTTGCGATTTGAATCAAATAGGGAATATTTGCTGTTTTAATTTGCTCTCCAAGAGGAAGAAGCTTTAACACCCTATGCTCTCAAAAAGGAAGAAGTTTTACACCCAAACTTTTGTATCACTCTTGTAAAACTCCAGACTAGACAGCTCCCTCCCCCATGCTGCATGATTTTCATCAGGTGTGTCTTTCAGGATGGAGACAGACATTGCCTTTTTAAAGAAATCCTTACATATTTTTCCTCAACTTAGATTCTCCAAAAGAGCTGAACAGTTTTGGATGACACTTAAAAAAGTCAACTTAAGGCAGACGCCTAACATGTAAAATCTGAGGTCAAATTGTAAATTTTGGCACAGTTGTAAGCAATCAAAACATGTCTTACACTAGGCAATTTTGCTATTTTGATAACTGGTAGGGCTACAAGACCTGTTTATGATAATCCAGTACTGTTTTTGATGATGGATGTATTAAAATAGAAGTATTCTAATTCTTACATTTCAGTATTATCATCATTGGTGATGCTAACGTGAAATCTAAGACATCAGCATATTTCTATAAAAAATTTGGCTGTTGGAAAAGGACACAAAAGTAACAGAAAACAAGCAGCAAGCAAGACGTATTCTGAATAGAAGCCACGCTCTACCCCTAGTTACAACATCATGCACAATGTTTTGTTAGTTTTTCCTTTTATCAGAACAAAACAAAACTGGAGAATTAAGTAGTCTCATTCTGGCTTGCTTTATTATTGTCAGCCTTTGAATGAATCTGTCAAAAGGGCTGAGTCTCGGGTGAAACACTGTTCAAACATACGGGTCTTGAATTGTGCCAGACAAAAAAATATTACTAGAGAAGAAACAGGAAGAGCGACAATAAATGGAAGAACCCCATAGAAGCATGGTCTAAAAACACAAATGGAGTGAATAACGTATCCTATCTTTTTCTCTGAAACAATACACACAAAAAAGCTATAACAGAAAGCAGGGGTGTAGGTTGTAGCCGTGTTGGTCTAAGGACATAGGCAGACAAGGTTCCTTGGGTGAATTTGATATCTTTTATTAGACCAACCCAAATAGTTGGAGAATAGTTATTAAGCAAGCTTTCGAGTTCAAAAACCCTTCGTCAGGCTAAGGAAATTTCAGCAGTTGGTGTGTGCTTTTCCTGGATGGAATGAAAAGTAAAGAAGCCAGCGGCTGGGCTGGGGAGTCAGTTGCCAGGCAGATTATAATGTATCAAAAATCCAGTGTCTATTTCTATAATAGAAAGCATATACTTCATGAGAAATATACAAGCTACACTAAAATATTGTATATAAAATTTGTCCCATTATAAGCATTGTGTTTTCATACATTAAAGCACAGCCCCAATGCTCCCTAAAGAAGTTACAACCAAAATAATGGGAAAGCAGACTGTCAGTGGTTTGGAGTTGAGGTTTTGTTTCACGTCAAGTATTCCTGGTTAACAGTAGCTTTTCTCCCCTTTTTAGGTGTGTTTGCTCTCTTCTACATCAGTAACAAGTTCCGGACTTACCCCTTCACTGTTAAAGACCAGCTCATTATTTCCTACAGTGGTTTTCGTGGAGCCAGTAGTTTCTCACTTGCATTTTTGCTTCATGCATCTCTCTTCCCTAGGAAAAAAATGTTCATTACTGCTACCCTCGTAGTTATCTATTTTACTGTGTTCATCCAGGTAAGTAGGTTTTATAATGGAATAATTTAATTTCATATAGACAAGAGGCTTCAGAATTAAGATTGCATCAATATATGCACTTAAGCTGGAATTAAATTATTCTATTTCAGACTTCCAACAACTGCATCTAGTCACTAGATTTAACACAATAAATTGTTACTGGCTAATCTAGTTTTCCATCTTGGCTAAATAATAAATAACTTTGCCAGAGGAACTATATAAACACATATTGTCTTTAAAATTGTCGTTGGAGATGTTTTTTCATGTCATCAAAACTTGAGAGCCTCAATCACAAATAACTCCCATTATAAACTACGTGGGGAGCGTCCTCGTGTTTTGGAGAGAGGCTATACTTTAGTTTTGACACTTACAAGAAGAGTCATTTCCCATTTGTGATGCACTTAGAGGTGTACAGAGGATCTACATTCTGATTCATGAAGTGGTGTAAAATGTTATCGAGATGCACCCAAAATATGTTTTTTCAATTTTCTGCCACAAAGAATTTCTGTAAAATTCCTTTGTCTTAGTGAAAACAAAATTGAGAAATTGTGAAATTCTCTGTGGAAGAAAATTAAAAAATAATTGTTTTGGGCCAATCAATTCTCTTTCCATGTTACTATACTATGGTATAGTATAAAATTGTAAAAGCTGCTTCAAAATGAAAAGTCAAACTGCTTCTTTTTGAAATGTTGCAGTTGGATGTTTTGTCCTTACTAGAATTTTGCTCTTATTTTCGCCTTAATAAAATATTGTCCTGTTTGTAAGTGGGGTATGGAAAAGATGATTTTACATAGGTGAATTCTTTGAGTTCTAAGACTATATTGATTAAAATGTAATTTTGATGTTAAAATAGCAATAATTCTTCTAAAAATATTCTTATTTTTTCTGTTTTTCAGCCTGTATCCCTGTAGCCTACATTCTTCTTTCCTAGTTGTTTAAATAAGAAATTTTTGCTTCATTTTTTCCCCCCTCTGCATATATTAATCAAAATAATTAATTTTCTCACTCATCATTCCAAATACAGGGAATAACAATTGGCCCATTAGTCAAGTATCTAGATGTTAAGAAGACCAATAAAAAGGAGTCTATCAATGAAGAGGTGCATATGCGAGTAAGTTTTTGTTATCAATAGAATGCTATCAATAGACTGTGTCCTAAAAAGGAAAGGAAAAAAGATGTGATTTTCAAATTAGGCTGAGAGAGCTGGACATACAACACCCATTGAAACTGAGTACAATTTTGGCAACTAACTCTTTCAGGCTACATTGTAAATCGTAGCCAAAATATCGTAAAATATTACAGGGTGTTGGCATCTCTAGAGTGAATATCAAATAAGGCTTGACATAGTATGGATATGGATGTTACCCAATTATACTTTCAAGAACACAGAAGAGAGTCTTTTAAAGACATACAACAATGGAACAACGTAGCAATCAGATTCGTCCCTTTATATCTTGATGCCTGTGGTTGTCATATAAAATAGGGTTTACTAAAAACCATCTCAGCAATTTGCGTATAGTGAGTAGACACCCTTCCTGCGCAAGTGCCATGAATATCTGCAGAATTTGAATTCTCATTACAAAAGTGTTTTGCCCACATGTTTGAGGAGAAAGCCTTCCAAATGTGAAGCAAGCGTGAACTGATGAAGTGTCACTTTCTTCAATCTTCAGTTCCCTCCACTGTTTCTACTGCTATTCTTAGGTTTGCCAATCAACAGCTGACTTTCCCCAAACCACAATGTGAAGATTTTTCAGATTCCATTCCTGTCATTGTTTGTCCTACCTTAGCCAGTAGTAAACCCAGAAAAGTCTTAAAACACATTATTCCATTTTACTGATTAAAAATAAACATATCCAAAGGCATGGAGACTTTTACTGAAAGATTCTGAATCCTTTTGGAAGACAATTTTGCTTCCACATCACAACACTTTGCTTTGAACTTCCATCCCATTACACCGAAAGATAAGGGATAGGGAAAAAAAGAACTTATTTAAAGCAGTACAAAATAGTGACACGTGTTTAAATTTGCACAATTACTATTCTGTTGACATTTATAGGGCTACCACGTGCATAAAGCTCAGCACATGTATATGTGCTAGTTAAATCACTGCAGCTAAGCTGACCTTACTTTGGCCAGAAAAAAACCTCAGCATTTTTATCTTTCTATTGAAATTAAAATGATTTTCTGTAAAATATTATAATAATTTAGCTATAATATCTAGATATAAAGATATGTCTACTGAGTTCCCATAAGATACTGCACTGGAAATTCATAAAGGTGACTCCAAATTCTGATAATCAGTAGCAGATACATTTGTACTGAACTACCTTACAGGAAAAGGAAAAGTTCAGGAGACTTAAGATATTGGAATGTATTGGGGAGATTGTTTGGATTCATATACTTTTATGAATTTCTTTAATTGTTTTTTTCTCAAACTTTTTGGACTTGTAGATCCCTGCCAATCTACAACATTTCTTGTGGATCACCAAGCACCCTAACCAGCATATTTTTAACTGAAGGGTGGTCCACCAACCATTTGCCTACTATGGCCTTGGTGACCGTCAGTCAACAATAGTCCACATTTTCAGACCACTGCAAAATGTATACCATTGTGTAAATACCTTAAAATCTGGTTTCCTATTAAATATGGTTTTGACTTTATTTTCATATCAAAGCCAATTACTGTTTTCACTGATTTGTTTCTCTAGTTGATGGACCATTTGAAGGTTGGTACTGAAGATATATGTGGCCACTGGGGTCATTATCAATTGAGAGATAAGTAAGTAAGTTTTATTACTACCACTATAATAAAATAACTTGATTGTGATATATTGATCTATTAAAAGTTAAATGCAACAGGAAATCCACAGTGTACTCAGGGAGGTTTAGATTAGAATGAAAATGTCAGGTGTGTGTGTCATATCCTACTTAAAAAAGAAATAATTCAAGTTCTTTGGATAACCATCATGTTGTGAAGCATTTATCTGTTTCACTAATCTGCTTTCTCACAACATAGGAGGAAACAGGTAATTTGGGAAAAGAGTATACCATGTACACTCATAGCACATGAATCCAAAAGCCAGGAGAGAAAGCCTAAATATAAGCTTAATATAATTTATTTAAATTTAAATTCAGATTGCAAGCTACTTGAGGCATGGATCTCTCTTTTTATTTGACTGTAAATATCCATGCAAATACATGGCACTATATTCATAAGTTAATAAGTCAGTAATAATTAGTCATTTTTCCTGCAATGTCCTTGTAAAAAATAAGATTACTGAGCTTGTCCTCAGTAACTAGGTAGCAGTACAAATGATTAGGTTAAACTATAACTAAGTCCATCAATTAATATATCTATTGCATTATGATCTGATGCTTTATCTCATCTCACTTTATACAGAAACAGCATGGGAGGAGCATTGCATCTTCCATAGGTTATTTTGTGATGCTTTGAAAGACCCATACTCCCAGTAGTGTGCAGAACTGACTTGTGACTTAATTGCAATTTGCTTTATGGCCTTTTCATTAGCATATCTATATATACATATCATCACCAATCTGCCAAATATTTTTGCTTCTCCAGTGGTTCCTGTATAGTTATACATGGTTACAAGGTGGAATATCCTTTCTACCAGATATGGCATGTATTTCAGCAAATTTTGAAACTGTAATATTCCTATGCAATAAGCTAAAATGGCCCTGAAGGGAATCTGTAGAGGTACATAGGCTCTTTAAAACAGAGGCACAGTTTAGGAAACTATATATGCACATTGCAACTTAGATAAATGGCACTTCTGACACTTACATCTACCCAATTGATCTCTTAAGAATTCTGTTATGAAATCTGTTAAGAAATAACAGTAATGTATTGTTTCAATGTAGGTAAAGGCTAAGAAAACCTCATATATAAAAATAGTGAGTATAAGAAAGTCGTATGAGGACTGTTCCTTGTATTGTTCTATGTAGCCATTAAGAGATTTTATCATGTGCTTTTCAGAATTGGTTACCTAAGTGAACTGACACTCAGGATAGCTTCTTGTTGATCCTCTGAACATCCTTAGTGACAAAGAAAGCAGATTTGTGCACAGCCCTCTACTATTACAGAAAAATATTAAAAATGGGTCTTTGCTACAAGAAATTGTATGAATTCTAAAATGCTTTTCATAGCACTTCAAAACACATTTCTACCCTGGTAAGCTGCCCTATAGAAAAAAACAATTACAAGAGCTGTTCTTGTTTTGTTAAATTAATGCCTGAAAGCAAATACCTGCTTCTAAATACACACATAGACACACAACAGTATATGTGGTATTTTAGCCATATATTATAATATTCAGCATGCATACATACATCATTTTGCAGTCCATTCAATTTCTCTGTCATTTACAATATAAAGATATATATTTTTTCTCCTAATTGGCAGGAGTCAAAATTATCAGCAACATAATGGGACCAAACTACTATAACTACTGGGCCATTTAGAACATTATTGGTGCCTGGTTGAATAGGCAAGGATTACTGTAAGTGCAGCTGCTGCTGTTACACACTATTAGAATACAACATTTGTACAAAAGCATAGAGACTGGCCATACTCTTTTTTTACAAATGTGGCAGTGCTATATGCTAACCCTCAGCCAACCTTCTTTTTTGCCATGATTGCAGCTTGTTTCTCTCTTTTGTCTGGCAAATTTACAAGCTATGTGGACCAGTGGGCTATGCCAAATGTGCCCCTACAGGTTTCTGTTCACTGGTCCTTCAGGAGTCCATGGGTGACTATGATTTGAATCCCATTTCCACCACTTAATTATATATGTATTTGAATGATGCTGATTTTGTCTGAGAGGAATATAGACAAGTTGCCTCTTGATATTTTTTTAAATTCCTATTCACAGATTTAAAAAGTTTGACAATAAGTATCTAAAGAAAATCTTAATCCGGAAGAACGAGCCCAAATCCAGCATTGTGTCTCTGTACAAGAAACTGGAAATAAGACAAGCCATTGAAATGGCAGAGAGTGGAATGATAAGTTCAGCTGGATCCACAGCTTCTTTTCAGTGAGTATCAGCTTCCTACTGTCTCGTACAACTGGGGAAGGTTGTGGGGGGGGGGGGATCAAGCAGGGGGAGGCAACTGAGGCAGTTCCCACCTCTAAAGGACATGTGAGAGGAACAGGACCATCTGTGGAGAGAAGCTACTATTAGGTACTGGGACCTTGAACATATCATATTCATGGAAGGGTTAATTTATAATTTGGTGTTCAAAAGCTATAAAGGTCTTCACTTCATTCATGTTTTCCAGCAGAAATGGGCAAGGCTGAAGAGGTCTGGAGAGTCAGGCCTAGATTCAGCTCTGATTGCTTTGTATTACTGCAGTGATGCAAAGCAGTCTTATGCCTCATTTTACCAGCTGGTAAATTCTGACTTACTGATGCTTTATGTTGAAAGATTTTTATTAGGGCGTGCAAAGTACTGGCCCTGACTTAAATTTGAACATTTGAGATAAATAGCTTTAAACCATGCTCTCCTATAAAGTAGATCTTATGGTATTAACTTCAGGTTAGCTTTCTTGGACAATTCTGAGACTTTCTTGGCTGGAACTCAGTTGCAGCGATGGGCAAAAATGGAAAACAGTGAAGAAAATGTTAAATACTCATTTCAAATATCAGAAAATACAGTTGAAGGAAGGATTTTTAATTTTTTTTATCAGCCAAAGTATTTTTTAAAATCAGCCAAATTACCTGTGTCCAGTTTTCTTAACTAGTGGGTTAAATGATATCAGTTTGTCAAAGGATAGCTGTACAGAGAGAGCAGGCTGGTTGCTCCATTTTTCAGAATAAAGCAGTCTGCTTCCTATAGCCTGCTGGACCAGCCCCCAGAGATGCATATAAGGATAGAGCCCACAAGCCCCTTCAACACAGGAACACAAAGATGTGTAGGAGAACATTTTTCATAGTCCTCCTATAACCCTCATGCTCAAGGAGAAAAATTAAAAAGTAGCTTCAAAATGTGAGCCTGGGAACAAAAATTCATAAGCTGGGTGGACACTAAAAACCAAGGACTGAGCACATATATTGACTTCCTGCCATACTATAAGCTACCTGACCCCTGCTAATCTCTTTTACACTACAGGTGATAACAACCACCTTTCCTTTTGAACAGTCTCAATCTTCCACTAATCATGTTATCCTTTCTTCTGTGATTTGCGTGCCTGCTACCCCTGGGAATATTCCTCTTTTCCCCTCTTTTCCAATTCTACAACACTGCTGGCTGTTTTTAATTGTTGCTGTGCTTGCTTTTTCTCAGACCTGAAAAGAATACATTGCATTTAAAAGCTTGTCTAAATCTATCACAGCCAGGCAGTTGGTCCAATAAAGATAGCACCCACAAAAATCCCTAGCTCCAGCACAAGAAGTAATTTAAAAGCAATGGAAATCCATATGAAACAGTTGGGGGGAGGGGAGGAGGGGGACAGGGCAGGGGGAGAGTAAACAGACATAAGCTCTATAGAAATCAATGAGTAAACTATTCCCAGTGCAACACAATCCCTCTGCTGAGATCAGGACAACTCTGGATAAACCCTTATAAAACATAAATAGTTATATCCGGCAAATTTATTCTAGTGTATTTACCTCAATGTAATGGCATCCAAGTAAGTATAGCCATAAGAGTGTTTAAAGGTTACATCCCAAGAAAATAACTTCTGTACATATATTCCAGCTCCTCTTCAAACTTCAAAGGTGGGCTTGATTATGCCAAAGTTAGTCTGCTTTTGTTTTAAATTCCTATGTGATTGTGTAATTAAGCCTAGGCAATTTCTTTCTAAGTCACAGTTGGTGAGTGTATGGCATTAAAAATGGTTAGGTTCTCTTCAGATTCTACTTTTGTTATGTATCAGAAATATTTGTAGTTGAATTTGGAAAGTATAAATAAGAAATCTGAAATGAATCTTTGACAAGCAGATTATATTATTATTTTCCCATTAAACCCCCCCCAACTGATTTCATATAATTTTATCAATTTACTCTTGAACTGATAATGTAGATTGAAATATATTCTACACTAAATCATTTACATAATGGGCCCAAGTTTGACAGGTTTAACCAGGTAGAATAGAATCTTGCTCTACACAAGTTCAAATATCTTTGCTCTCACTAAGTAATTCTCCTAGTTCTTGAGCCATCAATGTTTTCTTACGCAGTACAAGGCTACAGAATGTAAAAGTATCAGAATCTGGCCCTGTATGAATAGTCTCATTAATTTCAAGGACAGCTTGTAAGGTAATGCTGTTTAATGTGAGTCATGTAGCAAAGTCTGGCCATACTTTAAAAATCCCTGAAAATGGGGATTTAGAATGTAACTCTGAGGTATTTACTATAAAGCCACATTTGCAAGGCCCTGATAACTTGATCCCTTTCTCACCAGCACTCCTGATCAGCTTACCAGGCACATCATTGCTATCAAGGGTCCTCACATTTTAGGGAAACGAGCAAGAAATCTTTTTTGATAAACGGAGCAGATCTGTTCTGGATTCGTTCCAAACTCATAACTTTCATTCACATGCATGGGATCCCGGTGGGTGCAGAATATGCATTAGGTATTTGCAAAGTGGTTTGGAAAAAATTGCCCATTGACTGTATAACAAAGACTCTATATTTGAATTAAAATAGAGCACTTAGTTATAATGGCTTTGGACACTATAAGATTTAGAAATAAAGTTTTCAAAGAATAAAGCCCAGGCAAGTAGGTACAGTAGGCATCATATTTGCATGGCTGTATTTTAGGAAATGAACATTAAAGGTACTCGAAGGAAAAGAAGGACGTGATGCTGGTTCCACATTGTTGTAACTCTAAGTTAAGGGGAGTTTTTATTAATGTATGCTGTCTCAGAATCAGGGAGATGCTTTAATTCCTAAGGATTCCTAGGAAGGAGCTATCCTAGTTAAATTCTACTTGTACAACTGGATAGAGATTTAGAAAGCTCAATATCTGGCAGAAATGGAAAAAAAAGGATAAGATTTTTTTTTTTAGTAATTCTGTCAACTAGCTCTGTTTTTTAGGAACAACTATAGACAGTGTATCAGATTTGGTCATGATCAGACTAGCTTGTTTTTGCCAACAGAGGGATATACCCAGTTGTTGTATATCAGAGATGCATAACTTTTTGAAGGCAACAGCCTGTTTCATTGGATCTAACAAAATAGGCTGTTGCCTATGAAAGCGTATGCATTTCTGAATGACTTAGGCTAGGGACAGAAGTTACACGTAAACTGGTATAAGTGATCAGAAACTGGTTCAAATCTGTAGCACAACAGAAGTTCAGTACGCACAAACAGTTTTCAAAACGACTAAAACTGGTTTAAGATAAACCTGGATGGATATAGTATCAGACTTAACTGACTTAGTTTAAATTGATTCAAGTTAACTCACAGTCCCCCAGCATCCCAGGATGCTTTGCACCTCCCCCACAAACCTCTCCTCTCAGGGTGGGCAGGCTAGCCTTGGCCCAAGCTGTCTGCTCCAGCCAAGCAGGGAGGCATGCTCTAGTGCCCCCAGCTTCTGGCCTGAGCTACTGCAAGCATGTGGCTGCATTTCTGGAATCAAAAGTGAATGCCTGTTCACTTGCTGATTGGTTCAATCTATACAGTTTAGACTAACCTGTGAAAACTGAATCAATTCAACCTCAGGATTTTTGACTGTCTGTAGTTAGCCTTAGTTTCTAAGATGCTACCCTGTCCTGCCTTCAGACTAACTACCTCTCTTTGCACCAGCGATGTTACCAGCTCAGTAATGATTTTTCCAATAAAGCACCTGTACAGGAAGCTGAAATAATGATAAGTGAGAAAATTTCAATAAAGATCATTTTATGGCCTGGGTAATATGCTGAACTTGTTTAATTTAAAAACAGGCTTTTGAAATTATCCTATATTGTGAAATATGAATTAAAGGGAGCACTCACTGAACTGAAAAAATAACCTTTTCTCCACTCACTTGTTATGCTCATTGTTATCAACCTGGTAGGTTAATGGCTAATCCCATGAAAAGAATGTTCACTTTTTATTTGTGTTTTAGAACTCTGCAGATTACCTTTGCATTGTTTGTTCTATTGCTGTATCAAGCTCTATTGAAACTAGGGGAATTTTATTTGAGTCACCTAAGTGATAAGCACTGAGATGGTTTCGTACCTACAGTTCCTCCTCCATTTGCTTGTGGCAGATCTGGAGTTGGGAAACGGAGTGGGGAGGCATGGTATTTCCTTGGTACTGCCTACTTTCTCCTACCTTTTTCCCAATTCTGTGGGAGAGAAAATCTCAGTAGGTGCACTGCATGCTTGAGGATCCATGGGTCAAGAGGTGAATGGCCTGATGTTTGTGTCAACCATGAAGGGAAAGTATTGTGTAAGGAAGAATTTGTTAGATTTTTTTCATGGACCTCTGGTGGTCAGTGGGCTGTTGGTCAGTGGTCCATAGGGAGTTCAAAAGCAGGTACTTCAGAAAACATGAGCAGCAGTAATTACAAATTAAAGGAAACTGTTTTTGTTGGAAAATGCCTGTTCCTTAACACTTTTGGATGGAATATTGCTGTTTCAATAAAACTTTTGTTAGGAAAGACTGGTTGGATCCAGGCTAGAATTTCTGGTCCGAGCCAGAAAAGAGACATTCTCTCCTGCCCTGTCTCACTAATAGCCCAGTGATCAGGCACTCACCTCTCATGAGGAAGATATAAATTCAAGTTGCTACTCTGCTTGATTTATTCAGAGTCTCTATCATTCATTGGGACAGACATTTATTGGACCCAAGTGTCTACTCAGCTTAATTCAGACGTGGGATGTGAAGCTGAAGCTCCACACTGACTACTGGGTTATTGGGTATTCTGTAGTGTCACCTTTCAGCCTAAATGTGACATATATATATATTAGGGCTGTGCGAAGCTTCAGGTTCTGATTCAATTTGGAGGACATACAGCCCGATTTGGCGGCTGAATTTCCTAATCTGAATTGAATCAGAAGACCAATAAAAAGGTCTGAATCACTTCAAAGCTCTCCGAATCAATTCGGAAAAGATTTAGAGAGCTTTGGAAATTAGGGCAGTCCTCACTCGCCACTGCAGAGAGCTGGACCTGGACTCCGTGCCCTACCTACTCCCCCAGCCCCCATGAGCACCCCCAACCCCTGCCTGCTTTCCCAGCCTCATCAATGGCTGCCTCACCCAGCCCCAGCTCCTGGTTCTTTAAAAAAAAAAAATAGCCCCGCACTCACCAGATGCTGCAGTGGCTGGCCAGGCTTCTGGAGCCTCATGGCAGAGCCCCCCATGCAGCATTTTTTTAAAGCACTGGGACACTGAGGCCGGGTGGAGCAGCCATGGGGGGGGGGCTAGAAGTGTGGGTGTGGGGCAGTAGGGTGCAGCAGGGATGGCCCCCATGCCTGGCAGCAGCTAGTGAGTGGGGGCTTTTTTGTTTGTTGTTTTAAAGAGCTGGGATGCTGGGGCTGGGAGAGTGGGCAGGGGATGGGGGCTCATGACAGAGCCCCCCCATGCAGCGTGGATCATTGGGGGCAGTGGGGATTGCTCCCCCTCTCTCCCCTGCCTGGTAGCAGCTATTGAGTGCAGGTTTTTTTTTTTAAGAGTCTGGAGGCTGGGGCCAGGCAGGGCAACCATTGACTGAGCTGGGAAAGCGGGCGGGGGTGGGGCCTGTTTGATTCGGAGATTTGGCCGATTCAATTTGGGACAGTGATTTGAATCACCGAATTGAATCAGTGTCCCCCGAATTGGGCGAATCCGAAGAGAATACTAGCCACTTCGCACAGGCCTAATATATATTAAACTAGTCATTTACATTTTTAACCTCTATACAATGTGGCTTTTTAACATTGGAATTGTATATGGCTATCTTTTAACTTTTCAAACTTGACATTTAGCACACATGATAAGGTTTTAATCAGGGCGCACTCACAAGAATTGATCACAAGATTATTTTCTTGAGATAGGCCAAGGCCAACACTGAGGATCTTAAACACTTTTGAAGTTTGGAAGTATTTGAGTTTGGATACCTGACCCCATTACCTCTGTTTCCTATCAACCAACATCTGATGTTTCCTCAACAAGAAAGTCGGGTACTGGCTTGCACTAGTTTATAAAATTGGAAGAATGATCATTTTAGGCACCTTCTTGCAGTTTAAATTGAGAACAGGCACTGTATCTCCCTCTTACAATATAGCTCTATACAATTCCCTAGTCCTAAAAGCCAGAATTCCTACAGAATTTGTATAGTATCCTTTCCTTCTCTGGGACTCTTTTCTGGGTCTCTTTTCATCTTTTTGTCCTTCCTGAGTACAAACTTGATCATCCTTTCCCTTTGCATCAGCACAATGGAAATAAAATCAGTAGGTACATACAAAATGGATGGTCCCAGGGAATGGGAATACATTTCTACTGCAGAGAGAGATAAAAAGAAGCAAACATGAGTATTTTGTGATGCTCCATGTCACTCCCAAATCTCTGATTTAGAAAATCTTCCAAGACTTTACTGTGGGGAAAATGTGACCTTTCATGTTAAACTTTGCAAACTGTATAGCAACTTAGGGCTAACAACTTCACAACATGATAATATTTTTCCCCCTCAGAAAATGCATGTACGGTATAAACAAGCTCAGGCGTTTTTTCTCTTTCAGATTCTGGTGATTCCTTAGTGGTGTGGCTCTGTAAAGTACTCTTCACATATATGGTGCTCTAAAAATAGGAACATAAAACATTTAGTGAAAATATTTGATCTTTTTAAATCTGTGTTCCATTCTGCTTGCAGGAGCAACAGAAATCGGAGAGTGCATAGGCCTTCCCCTGAAGAGGTGGAGTCCATGAGGGATATGCTTGCACATAATCTGTACCAAGTGAGACAAAGGGTGCGTAAGCAATTTTACTAATATTGTCCTGTATTTGTAGATCAAAAGATCATGTTTGCCCTCCCTCATATCATAGCAACAGCCAATGGTAGGAGCAGCATTGATACGGTTATCCTTAGCTGAGCCGCAGAACAATATCAGTGGAATATATGGGGCCAGCTCCCTAGCTGGATTTCAATGGGACTGCTGTGTTACCAGCTATAAATTCAACTCTGTGTAGAAAAGAAACTAGGTCTGTCTTCTAACCTTTCACTGTGAGATGTAATCTACAATGCAAGAGAGCAAAAAAATCTAGAAATAAGCTCTAGAGGTCAGGCTTCCCTAGCTGTAAAGTTATAAGAGACTCAGGAACGGCTTCCTTTCTGATACTGCAAAGCATGATTACAGATTCCAGGGTTTAACTTTCCAAGCCCTCTCCCTCTAGTCACATACAAGCTACAACCTGTGACTGCAGGAGTATAAGAAATTCTCATGGCAACTGAGATGATGGAACTGATATGGTTGTTCAGGATACTAGTATCCACCTGTACAAGTGCTGTAGTTATCCTACTAAGCAAGCCATTTACAGAGAAGGTTTGAAATAGAGATTACTGTAATCTCAGTGGGGGCTGTGAGGGATCAGAGCTGTTTTGTAGGCACAAGGTGTGCTAGTGGATGTACAGGAATATGGGTTACAGGGTTTATGCTATGTGAGAGACAAACTTTACCCTCGCTGCAGAACAGCAGAACAACTCCCGTCATCCTGTTTGCAATTCTCTGTAAGATGAGGACTGGCTGGGCCTCCACAAGGATTTGTTTTGCAAAAACAGCACATGACTATCCTGTAAAAATGTAGTGAGATCTGATCTAGATGCAGCCTCTGTTTAGAATTGGCTAAATAATAAATAGAGTGCAGTCCAGTGTATTCCAATGAATGCTTGTATGTCAAAGTATGTTAGCCCAAATACTTGGGTAACCTTGCATTATGCTGATAGACTGAGCTAATTAATGCAACGTACACTATGTTGGAAAAGTCTATGCTATGCACATCTGTTATTATTAATGAGCTAGGCTTTCCTAATATTATTCAATACTCCACACCCACGTTGTTCAATACTCCACAGGAGCCCATATTATCCTTATGGCAGGAATTTCTTGTATTCCTAGCAATGTGTTCCCCATATATCTATGATGAACATTTCTGTAAAGAACTTTTTGTCCAAAGTTGATTACATGAATGTGTGCTCATGCATGGTAGCATGTTACATGGTATTTAAAACCATGCCTTGTTTGGGAAAATAAGGGTTTAAACATTAATACTTATCCTTATTCTGCACTTTGCAGGCCTAATAATACCCTATTATACTAAAACAGGTTCACTGAGATCTCTTGAATTGAATCAGTTTGAGACTCCTTCATGTGGAATTAAAATCAGACCTGAAATCCTGAAAGTTTTTTACAACTGTGCGGGCAAATTAGTGAATTTGCCCGCACAGCTCTCCCATCAGGAGATGTCTTTCTCTTAACTCTTTTGCCCTTTTTGCAGGACATAAGCCTAACTCTTCATCACAGGCAGGTGGCACTTTATAAACCCATTCAAAGATGCATGAACTTTCATAGGCTACAGCCTACTTTATCAGATGCTATGAATGGATTTGCAGAGATCAGGGGCAGTATATGGTGCCATACTGCCTAACTTCTGCCTAACTTCAAACTAACACAGCTAGCTACCTCTGTCCACCAGACGTGGGTACTGCTAGGTGCTGGAAGGGACAGGGTGCTAAGTGCAGCACAGAGGAATGGTGTAGGAGCCTTACCTGCTCCACGAGCTCAAAAGAGTCCCTGGCTCTCACTGCTGCTGTAGCAGAGTCTATTGGCCTTGAGTGCTCCTTCTACAGCAGCAGCAGGGTGTCCCTGTGCTGACCTGCTGCTGTTGTCCTGGCACAGGTTCCCTGGGGGTCCACCATTCTGGCACCCTGCTAAGTGGGCAACTGAGACTGGTACCCTGCTTGCCTACCTTAAGTTATACTATTGCTCTCTACTGTTTTGTCTTTCTCAGCCATTTATGCTTGTGCATAGTGAGTGTAAAACTGTCAAATTAGATGGAGAGGGCCTGATTGTCTTCTACAATGATGCCACAGGTGGTGTAAAAGCTCCTTAAAGTGGGTGAAAATTAAACTGAAGCCTGCTTTTAGACTCCTTTGCACTGCCAGCATGGGGCAAAGCAGCCACAATCTAGCTGAGAATCAGGCAACAGGGTTTATTACCTACCTTGCACTCACTTTGAACAGGTGTAAAGGGATACACAGGTGGAAACTGGTGCAGTGATACTAATGTCCTAGTAGACCAGTCACAGTGGAAGTTAGTATTCTACCTTGGTGTGGTTTTGGAGAAGGGTTATAGTAGTGCAGGTAAATGTGTGTCAACACCAGCACTCTGCTGGTAGAAATGTCTCAGAAGAAAGGTCTTTGTCACTCAGGAATAAGAAGTAACCCTGTTGGTAAATGGAGGTTTTGTTGGTAGGACCCAAAATACTGTGCTGGTCTGACAGCAGGCTGGTGAAAATGTTAGCATAGAGCAGGCTTGTCATAGAGATAGGTCCAATCTCTGTGTCTGACTAACGGCTAGTTGATGCAGGATCTGAAGAGGGGAACCCAGCTGCTGTTTTTGTACATACTCGGTGCCTCCCTGGATGCTTCCCAGGATTAAGAAATCCTTTGCTTCTAGGCAAATCAGTAGCCTGTTCCTAGGCGTGCTTGTATTGAGATAAGAATGGTATAGATCAGTTGTGTCTGTACGCCCCATAGGGTTTGCCACACAGTGAGAATATAAGCCCTATGGCTTCCAATTAGGGAAGGACTGGAGTGCTGCAAATGGAATAGTGGAGACCAAACTGGTGCAAGGTTTGACAATGAGTCAGGGGCAGACACTTGACTAGATTGTGCTGTTTCAACCAATTAAAGCTCTGAGTGTGTATTGGGAAGAGAATCAAACAAATGCATCTTCTGTTTCAGGCACCATCCTATAACAGATACACTCTGGCAACTGAAACAAGTGAGAAACAGGCCAAAGAAATCCTCATCCGTCACCAGAACAGCCTACAGCAGAGCTTAAGGAAAGGACACAGCCTACCTTGGGGGAGACCAGTACCTGTATGCAAGCTACTATTTGTGTGATCAGGACATGGAAATATTTGCATATCTCTATAAATATATAAATCTGCAAGTCTCTGTAAATACAAAACATGTCGTTCATGAATTTGCACATGCAGTAAGTAAAATGGCTACTTCCCACAGAGCACAGGAAAATGGAAGTATATGGAAACCAAGGGCCAAATTCAGTAATGTTACAAAAAGTAATGTCACTTACATGTCAGTATAAATTGTAAATGACAGGACACACACAGCCTTGTTCTCCATTACTTTTAAGACATGTTAACTGTACTTAAAAGTGCTAGCTTCCAAGTATTCAAGCAGTAAAACATGTGATAAATGCCATTGCAGTGTAGCAAAGTTAAGACTTTTCCAGTGAGGATTATCTCTGGATCATGTTACCTAACACATGTGGAGCTACCATCTGACTGCTCCAAGGAGGTAATATGATCAGGGGATTCCAGCGTGGTGAGGGGACTGGGAGTGTCAATTGACACTCCCAGCCCCATGACCACACCAGAGGCTTGAATGGCAGCCAGGCTCAGCAGGGGCTGGGTCTGACAACAGTTTGTTGCTCCCAGGCACCCCTTCCCTTCCCCTGCCCCACCATGCTGGAGCCTTGAATTGGCTCTGGTGTAGTGCCAGGGCTGGGACTGACTCCCAGCTGACTCCCACAGCTGCACACAGGAGTCTTGAAGGGCCTCGGCACTTAGCACATGTTTCATTTAGATCCAGGATCTCAAACTCATCTGGCCATGAGGGCCAGACTCATGGGTCTCCTCCCACCCCCCTGTATACTAGATCCAGTGCCCACATCACTCACTCTGGCTGGTCCAGGACTAGGTGCACATGGTGTTCACTCTTGCTGAATTGGGACATGAGCTCCAGCCAGTTCAGGGCACGTACCACTTGTAGTGCAGGTTCCAGACTGGCTGGAATGGGAGGTGTATGTGGTACATCCCTGAATTGGCCAAAGCAGGTGTCAGATCCAACATCTGGGGAACACATGGAGCTCCTCCACAGGATGCCAGATCCAGTTTGTACTCTGGTCAGTCTGGGACTGTGCCACGCGTGGCACCCTCTCTGGGACCCACATTGCATGTGGTGCCTGCCCCAGACCAGCAGGAGCAGGCACTGCATGCGGCTTACATCCCAGATCAGCCAAAGTGGGTATTATGGGTTTTGGATCCAGCATGTGTGGGGTGAGAGTGGGGAGTGGGAGGTGGTAGGGGGTTGTCTCAATTTGGCTCTGTGTAGAGCCAGCAGTGGAAGCCACATGATGTGGCTCCATGGGCCAGATCTTGGTAGTTGTCTGAATCTTTGATACCCCTGATTTAGATCATAGTAAGCATTATCATGTGCATGTTCAGAAAACTTTTTAACATGCAGTAATGCTTACTACAATCTAAATAAAATCTGTCCTAAGGGTAATATGTGACAAGATCCTCACTTTGTGTACACAAGTGCACGCAAGTGTAACAGGTATCCAGGTTGTAGCTGTATTGGTCTAGAGGCAAAAGGAATCAGAACTCATGTTAGAGATGATATTTTTTATTAGACCAAACAGATTAAACAATTTTTTTTGCAAAAATCTAGTTGGTCTAATAAAAGATATTACTTCTACTCACAAGTTCTGATTCCTTTTGCAAATATAACTTACACTCTAAGACCCTGATTCACAGCTCTTTAAGTCAGTAGGAGTCTTGCTATTGACCAAGGTCTAGACACTGGTCCCAATTGTTTGCCTGTAAATGTGACTTTAAGTGTGTGGAAGGCATGTGATTGAGAAAAAGCAGTAAAAAGCAGCCCATCACTGCCTTGTACTTGCACTGTCCTAATAGATGCTATTCTTGCAATTATCTTGCTCTCCAAAACCTAGCTTTTCCACTGAATTAAGTCTAGCGTGTTCCTTGGGAACTGTACCCCATTTCCTCAGGAGGAATTTTGAATATTCAGAGGAAACATTCTGGCACATGTTGTCTGTTGAACTGGCTCTACTTCTGCCTCCCCCTTGAACAGGTAAATCTATTTTTCTTTCTTTATACACAGGCTAGCACCAAACATTTGCATTACTTCTCTTTACCACATGGCTCCAGTCATCCAGTTAGACGAAAAACAAGAAGTGACATCTTTACAGGTAACATATACAGTTTACTTTGCCTACCTCTCTGGAGATGCAGAAAAACTGTTTAATAAATTTTACAGTTACAATTGTATATCCTGTAGGAATTCAGAACTGGCTTACATCATGCACATTTATCTGCTTTTGTATGGCATTTATATGGCACCCACCACTGCCTTCTACCAGCACCGGGTACTTCCCTGATTTCTCCTCCCAAGTTTTCATCTTCTACTTTGCAGCTAGGGGAAGTCAGGTGCCTGTGTATACCCTAGAATCCTTCTCTTACACATGCAATTGGCCAAAGTCCCATAATTTCAATACAGACTGATGTGAGTCCATAACACACAAATTTGTGACATTCTCACAGAATGATAACATGTGGTTGTAGCTGTATTTTTATGATTAATCATAGGTGACTGGTAGGGGATGCATGGGGGTGCACGTGCCCCCCCCCAACAGGGCCAGTGCCCCCTCTCCCCCGACGGCCAACACTGATGCTGTCGGTAGGGCTGGTGCCCCCCTGAAAGGGTCACCACTGGTGGCGGCTTCTGCAGGTGCCCTGCCAGATTCAGGAGGCACCAGTTACTCATGTGATTACTTGTATGGCTAACCCATTTACACCCTCAGACTTTGGATGACATGTTATTAATGCAAGCAGAGAGTTGGTTCTGTGAAATAAGACAGCCAGTTGTAGCTATGTATAGGCAACAGTTTTGCACCATGACCTTTGAAATACTTGGGTGCCAAAGGTTGTATCTTCAGTAAGGTTAGTCAATCCTGAATTCAGTCCTGAAAGTAAAAGGCTTGTCTCTGATGCATCCAGGTTAATCAAAAGGTCCTGAAGCCAAACCTCTGATTTCAGGTAGAACTAGTTTGTTTGTCATGTTAATAATAGATGACCTTTAAGCCAACTTGGTCCCTGGTGGGGTTGGAAACTTCCTTTTTTACATGCGGTCTAATGCTGTAGGCCCTGCTCCATGGCAAAATTTCCATAGCAGTGTTGTGCAGAAGGGGCTCATTCATCAAGATTCAAGAGCTGAGCAATGAACAATACACAAAGCTTTAGTTAACATAAAATCATTTTATTTTCCTCAAAGAACTGTAGGTTATTTTTTTTAATTGTCCATCATAGTAATACTATTTATGTTATTTTAAAGAGTTGCACTAAATGCTGCAGTTGTAATATTGCAAACTGCGGGCTTTTTAAAGTAACACCCTGGAACACTGAATGTGGCTTGTTTAATTGTCATCAGTAATAAAATATAGTTGTATATTTTCTATAACATGAATCTCTCTTGTCTTACTGTTCAGGTGATTATGGCAGTGACTCTGATCATGTGGTCTCTGCCATGTTCAGTTCCCAGCGGCGATTGAGGTCACTTGAGTCAAAGCAACAGCATAAGGAAATAATTCCCATGGCACAGTTAAACAGAAGAGCTGAACCATCAGACTTTACAGCTCAAACAGGAAGCTCAAGCAAGTTGGATCGATCAGCCACAATAAGAAGACCAGCTTTAATGCCAAAACCCCAGTTTGGTACAGCAGTAATGCGGGGATATGAGTCAGATGAGGAGGAGAAAGCAGCAGCAGCAGCATCAAGACAATCAGTCAAAAGGGCAACAGAGAAGAGAGATGTACATTTCCACAAAGCCCAACGGCGAAAGTAAAGAAGTTCTCATCAGAACTGTAATTGCAGTTTTCATCTTGGGACTTTTGAACTAGATCTGATACACCACTGAAGGAAGATACTAAGAAGTTCTAAGCAGGTTGAAGTGCTTGAGTACTCAGATCAAAACTGTTTTCCTGAAACACTGAAATAATAGAATGGTAGCTCTTAACTTAATTTACAATAAATATATAGATGCATGTAATTCTATTGCTGGCAATTGGTGTAGCATATTTGGTATATGATATATAACAGGTATCACATATCATACCTATGCTATACTGGGGCCCTGCTGTGTTTATTTTTGAGTATGAGCAATTCCATTGACTCTGATGTGATTTAAGTGGTTTCAGTGCTCAAGAGCAATAGTGTAACTAAGGGCAATCAGGGACCAAAAATAGCAGCTGCTCTTGTGCAAAAATAACAGCTGTGCATCATGCCATCAGCAGCTGGAAGGTTGCTGCCGCCTTCATGTGCTACTGATGTTCCAGGAGCCCAGCTGCTTGTATATCTCTGGTTAAGAATTTTTCTTGGGCAAGGTGTTTGGGAGACCCAGGGTGCAGCTAGACCTGTTGCTTTTCGTGAGACAGGCTTATTGTCAGGTCATAAGGATCTACTAGTTTGCCTGGGGTTTCAGCTAGAAGGTTTAAGAACTCCCAGGGAGGGAGAAGGCAGGCAAGCAAGCAGTCTGTCTGTGATGTGCATGTCTATGCTGCTGAAATAACTAGGCTGACACTGGCATTGGGATTTTGGTGTGGGGGAGAGTAATTATTTTTTCCTCTTCCTGGAGTCAAAAGAGCAAAAGGGTATTGATTTCAGACTACAGTTCTTTCTATCCAAAAATAATTCTGGCTAAAGAGTATCTGTAAACAAAAGTAGAGAGTATCCAACTCTTGTTACTCAAGCTGGAGAATGCAAGCATAAGTTAGCCACTATCTGGAAAAATCCTGAAGCCCTGCTAAAGTGTCTGGGTAAACTGCAGCTGTAACAGTGGCAGCAGCTACAGCAGCAGCTGTAGCAACATTTATAATACCAGCAGCACTGGTTACAAAAGAGCAGGGTGAGGAACAGCAGCAGTTTGTCTTACATCTGATAGAACAGGGGTAAGCAACCTCTGAGAACAACAAAAGGTTGCTTGCTACCCAGGTGCCATTGTCGGCCACCAGTTCCTTCTGCAACGCCGCAGCCTTCCCTGTTCAGTGGTACTCTTGCAGCCCCTAGACTCAGCTTACCATAGCTATCAATTGCCACTGATTTCTGTTGCCAATTTCCATGGAACCACCAGAGTTAGTGACTCTGGAGTAGTTCTGTCATATTACTACCATCAGGTAAGATATTGAGTAGGTCCACTGCCATCAAGTATCCAGCCTGGTTAAAACAATTTGCCTCCGAAAATAAATTTTGGAGGGAGAATTGGATTGTGAGGTCTTGGCAGCTATTCAAAGACCTCCAAGTGCCAGCCTTGTGAGGAACGCTGGAGTTAGGACAAGTTGTTACTTTTACCTGCTGTCTGCTATCTGGAAGGCCCTCCCCAGTCATTGACATGTTTTACCTTACTCAAGTTACTTTATGAGAAACAGCCTTGAGGATTAGTGGATCTTCTCTATGGATCATGGCAGGTACAGGGCATAAAATACAGAGTGTGGTTCAATATGTCCTGAGTTCTGGCAGAGGCTGGATTTGATGAGGGCATATGCATAGGAAAACCTCAAAGCTGTGCAGCAGGCCTAAGACCAATAGTATAATAAAAATGTTCAGCTCCACGTCTATCAGTGCAAGGTTGCCAAGAAGGGACAAGACCTTGCTTTTGTTCCTTATTGAACTCTGCATTCACCTAAAATTAGGTTGCCCTCTCCAGAAAGGGTACTCCCAGGTCCTGGAACATTTAAGAGGCACTGTGAGAAGGAAGGTGCAGAGGCTGCTCCAGTTTGGTGTGGCTGGGGAATGTCCAATGAATGGTATAGTCCAATTGTTCAGGTGCTGACACCAACTAGGACAATTCACTTCTTGAGATTTACCAGTTAAATGATGCTTACTCAATGCCCTAGCTGATGAAAGGAGGGGAAAGTCCAAATACCCTTGATGTGTCATAGTTTCATAGTTTCATAGTTTCAGGGTCGGAAGGGACCTAATAGATCTTCTAGCCCGCCCCCCCGCCAGGGCGGGAGAACAACCCAAAAACACAAACAAAACCACTCACCCTAAAAACAAAAACGGGACTCAAATGAGTCCAGCCAGGTAAGTATCCAGCCTCTTCTTAAAGATCCCCAGGGTAGGGGCCAGCCCCACCTCCCTTGGAAGTTGGTTCCAGCTCCTAGCCGCCCTGACTGTGAAGTAGTTTTTTCGGATGTCCAATCTGTACCTCCTCTCCATCAACTTGTGCCCATTATTCCTTGTTATGCCAGCAGGGGCTAGGGGAAACAGCGTCTCCCCCAAACCCTTCTGGTTCCCCCTAGTGAGTTTATAGACGGTCACCAGGTCCCCCCTCAGCCTTCTCTTGTGGAGGCTGAATAGGTTCAAGTCCCGCAGTCTCTCACTGTAGGGTCTGCCCTGTTGTCCCCGGATCATGCGGGTGGCCCTCCTCTGGACCCTCTCCATGTTGTCCACATCCCTCCTGAAATGGGGCGCACAGAACTGGACACAATACTCCAGCTGCGGCCTGACCAGCGTCGCATAGAGGGGGAGGATCACCTCCCTGGCTCTACTCGAGATGCACCTGTGGATGCACGACAAGGTCCGGTTAGCCCTGCCAACCATGACCTCGCATTGTCGGCCCATGTTCATCTTGGAGTCAATAATGACACCAAGATCCCTTTCCGCCTCCGTGCTCTCAAGTAGGGAGCTCCCCATCTTATAAGTGTGCTGCTGGTTCCTTCTACCCAAGTGCAGCACCCTGCACTTGTCCGTATTGAAACGCATCCTGTTCCTGTCTGCCCACCCCTGTAACCTATCCAGATCCTTCTGCAATCTCTCTCTCCCTGCTAGCGTGCTCACCTCCCCCCAAATTTTGGTGTCATCAGCGAATTTAAACAGGTTGCTCTCCACCCCAACATCAAGATCGCTGATGAAGACATTGAACAGCGCAGGGCCCAGGACCGAGCCCTGAGGGACTCCACTACCCACCTCCCCCCAAGTCGAATATGATCCATCCACCACCACCCTCTGAGTGCGACCCTTCAGCCAATCTGCAATCCATCTGACCGTGTAGGCATCTATGCCACAGTCGCCTAGTTTACTAATTAGGATGGGGTGAGAGACGGTGTCAAAGGCCTTGCTGAAGTCCAGAAAGACTACATCCACCGCGACACCTGCATCCATGGCCTTTGTGACCTGATCATAAAAGGCAATCAGGTTGGTCTGACATGATCTCCCCCTAATAAATCCATGCTGATTGCCCCTGAGCATCATCTCGGATGCCGGCCCATCACAAATGTGCTCCTTGATGATCTTCTCAAAGAGCTTCCCCAGGATTGAGGTAAGACTGACGGGCCTATAATTGCCCGGGTCCTCCCTTTTCCCTTTCTTGAAGGGAAAAGTCTATTGGTGAATTTTATTGGCTCCAAAAGCCAACAGCTTTTGTGTGGGGGCTCTTTCAGTTCCAGACACCTCTTTGATAAAGTAAAAACATATGTAGAGTAGGCCTGTGTGAAGCAGCAAATATTCACTTCGGATTCAGCTGATTCGGAGGGACAGCGATTCAATTTGGTGATTCAAATCACTGTCCCAATTTGATTCAGTTGAATCGGATCCAAAGATTCGGCACCGCTTCGGAGATTTGGCCATAGACTAAACAGGCAGCAGTCCTTGGTGCTGGAAATCTGGTAAGTCTGTTGTGGTGGGTGGAGTGGGGAGGGAAGGGGCATGGTGTGGGGAGGTGCAGATCAATGCCCCCACAGTGAGAGAGGGATTGGGGCTGGGACAAGCGCTGCCCAGGGAGGGCGTGGGGCAGTTCATGCTGCTGTGCACTACTGGTCTGGGAGCTGCTTGTGTGGTGGCTTGTCTGGCAGCTCTCACTGCTGCTCTTGCCACTGGTCCGGGAGGGCATGGGGCAGGGGCATGTGCCCCAGGATCTGTGCAGGGTGGGCAGGGTGGGGCTGCACCAGACAAAAGGCAGAAGGCACTGGGAGCAGGGGCTATGCCCCCCACTGCCTCGGTGCTGCCTCTGGATAAGCCCCAATCTGGAGGCCCATGCCTCGACCCCCTGCATGCCCTGCTGCTGTTCGCCCAGCTGGGGCAAAGCTAGCTGGGTGAGCTGCAAGGGGGGCATAGCCCTCGCTACCAGTGCATTTCACCTTCTGTCCAGCACAGCCCCGGCCCCCCTTGCCCTGTGCAGATCCTGGGCCACATGCCCCTGCTCCATGTGCTCCCAGACTGGCAGCAGGAACAGTGGCAAGAGCCGCCCCATCCCCTCCCTGGGTGGCACCTGCCCCAGCCTAGGTCCCAGCCCCAGCTCCAGTCCCAGCTTCAGCCCTAATCCCTCCCTCGCTGTGGGAGTGTTGATCTGCCCCTTCCCACGCCCCTTCCCTCCTCCTCTGCCCACCACAACAGACTTACCAGCTGAAGGCAGCTGTGTCCTGTCCAGCATGGTGAGGACTGCTGCCTGTTTAGTCTATGGCCGAATCTCCAAAGCGGCACTGAATCTTTTCCGAATCGATTCGGAGGTTTCCAATTTGATTCAGGCCTTTTAATTGGTCTCCCAATTCAATTTGGAGATTCAGCCACCAAATCGGGCTGAATCTCCTCCGAATCGAATCGGCTACTGACGCTTCACACAGCCCTAATGTAGAGTCTCTAGTATATGCCACTAAATGAAACATCTATGAAACTATGAAAATACAAAAGACTAAAAGTCTTTCCATCTCAGGGAAAAAAATACACTGCAATCAAGAAATGCCTTGCTATCACATGGGCTACTGAAGCCCCCTTTACTTCTGTCATGGATCTTGTTCCACTGGTGAGTTTATAGGTTTTAGGAAGCCAACCTAATAACATACTGGTACCTGTCCTTGCAACCTCTGGTTTGGGACTGCTCATCTCAATGTGGACTTCTCTCAGGTAGAACAAGTCTGAGAGCAGAAGACTAGGCATTTAAGAATGTCTCTCTGGCCCCACTCTTGTTAGATGAGGTAGGGGAGACATGCAGAGTCATATGTGCCCCTTTAAAGGCTTGGGGGAAAAGGTGGAATAATTTTATATAATTATTAAAAATTGGCTAAAGTAAAAAACCTAGATCAAAAAAATCTCTATACTTTACAACAGTTTGGGTCCAAATCCAAACTTTATGGTAAATTAAACTGGCATATCATCAAATCTCTTTGTACAGTCATCTGATATTTTCTTAATTTGTGGTGCAATGTAACCACCATTTCAGGCTTCTTTTAGGATTATATTCTCCTCCCATAGAGCCCTCATCAATGCAGGTCCATTGAGTAGTTTGGTATGGGGTTGAAGACTATCTGGTCCCTGAGTCAGGAGGGACTGGTGTCAACACGGCTCGTTGACTAGTTAGATATGGCAGGTTGGAGTTCCTTGGGACTCTGACTGGAGCAGTGAAGAGAAAGTTCAGGGAATTGACAGGGAAATGAAGGATGACTGAAATTTCATGAGTACTCTTTTTTTTGGGAGAGAAATCTGCAAGATAGAATCAAGGAAAAGGGTTTGAGAGAATATCAAATATTGGGGGTGGGGGTGGGGGAAGCCACAGTGAGAGTGTAGACAGAGGTAACTTTTGAATGTTTTCTTTTTGGAAAAGTTTAAAAAATCTATAGTTTCAGCTGCAGGACTTATGAACAATCCCAGATGGAGCACCTCAAAATAGCTTAATGCAGACATAGGAATGGCTTTCCAGCCAGGAGGCAATACTGGAGGCTGGAGAACCTGTGGTTTTATTCCCACTCCCTGCAAAGGGTGGGGAGGGGAGCAAACTGTTAGGGGGAGAGAGAAGAGCAGGGAATGTCTTTAGCACTGGAGGAGGAATGTCAGCAGGGGTGTGGTTGCGGGCAGAGAGGGGCAATGCCTGGGTGGAGGAGTCTTTGGTAGTGGCAGAGGCTCCCTGGTCTCTTGCTGCCAGAAGTCCAGCTCTCCAGTCCAAATCTCCCAAACCTCTCATCTTCCTCTCTCGCTGAAGCAGACATTGAGGGGACTGGGGCTGGAGAGTCTGGCACTAGTGCCAGCAGTGCCCCTCTGGTGAGGGGGGGATAGCAGGTGCATCTAGGGGCAGGGGAGTGAAGATGGTATAGGGTCCTAGTAGGGATCCAGAAGTGCTTCAAGTGCCAAAGCAGGGAGGACCCAGGAGTTGGATCCAGAAGTGGGACCCCGCAGCTGGACAGTTTGGCAGGCTGCCTATCAGTTGCCATACTGTCCATCCCACTGTCCCTCTGCCCCCCACAAAGGGTGGGGGGAGCAAAGTACTGTGGGATTCTCAAGGAACTATGGATCCCCAGTCCCTGTGCAGACATATAAAGAAGTAAAATTCTTCATGCTAGTACCTTATTTCAAGATGTGCTGTTTTGGAGCTCTTCAGCCACTTTTGGAACATTTCAAAGGCCACATACAGCTGTCTTTTTAAAGTGTTTCAAAGGTGCTTGAAACAATTCACAGGTTCTCTCTTTCTACATCCTGAATTGCTTCTGCAACATTTCTCCCTTCAGAAAGTTTCATGATGGCTTCCCTATGGAGTTTAAGACAAGAATTGGGCAGGGTGATGAAAGTGAATGGGGTGCCAGCGTCACATGCTGGCTACACATCAGCCTCTTGTTCCAGCCTCTTTTCTAGGCCTATCTGATTTTATTCCCTAGTCTTTTTATAATATGCATACAATTGACACATGACCTGACACAAATCTCATTCTTTTTCTTTATTTCTATGCTTTCCTTGTTCCAGAAATCAGCAGGCCATATTCCCCATCTGCTGTAAATGGGCATACCATTGTAGTGGTCAGTGGAGCTCCATCAGTTTTCAGCAGCTGAGGATGTGATGCTAATCTTGCAGGTATATGTATTTTGGCTTGCTTGCCTAGCAATTAGAAAATAGCATGGGAGGAAGTTTTCCTTCTACACCATTAGCTGCAGTTAATGGCTTAGTTGGCCCTTAACCAAAACGTAATACTGTGGCTGCCCATAACAAATGTTTGCCAATAACTGTAAAGGTAGGCTGTTTTTTTTCCCCACATGGGCAGGAGTGGTACATTGTAGATTTATGAAAAATCAAACTATTCTGATAGAGGATTAGCTATAAGCAAGTAAAAATAGTACAGATATTGAAGCTGAGAGGGTAAAGAAGTGTTATCTAAAAATCTGGACAGAAAGGAAGGGAAGGTTTAGGGAATTATGACTATTCCCATGAGGCAGAAGATGGTAGAAGAGGGATGAGTACCAGGGAAGGAATGTGTAGATGGATGAAAATGCTGAGTGGACTATATTTATCATGTTGTTTTAATTAGCAATTGGTGGGGTGAATATTCAAAGCTAAACAAAGGAACCTCATTATTAATAGCAATGAAAAAATCATAATGGGGGAAAGGCAGTGAGCATAACAAGGCCTACAATCTACAAACATAATACTTTTAATGTTATTAATAATTACTGTTGTTGATGTAGCAACATGTCCACAGCTATTGTCCAAGGCAAATGCAAACATAATAAAGTGACAGTACTTACTGAAATGAATTTGCCAACTGGATAAGACAAGAAACAGGAAATGAATGCAGGCAGGAGAACACGGGTAACAAGGAGATGATACTGATTTGCATAAGCATCTGCCACAATACACCTGTTGCCTCCCTTCTCAAGGCTGTTGAAGTCATTGCAGTAGGGGATAGTTCTGAAGGAAGACAGTACAGCATTTCTGTGGATTAGTTTTAGTAAGCTCCATCACTGCAAAGGAACAATCAAGATTAGTCTTATGAAGTCCAGGCTGAGTCAAGGTCTCTTCTACATTGATAATAATAATAATGGAATGCATAATCACTTGTATAATAGCTTGCATAGTGGGTTCATGTTTTGATACTACAACAACAGATGCTATTTGGGTAGAGCTAGGGTCCTTCACCACCCATTTTCTGGTGAAGGACCTTAAAAGCAAGGACAAGCAGTTTGTGTTTGATACAGTGGTGTAGGAGGATCTAGTGAAGGGATGCAAAGACAAGGGTGTGTGGTTGAATGATGAGCCAAGATAATGATCTACATAGCAGCATTCTGACTAAATATAAGCTGGGTAAGAAGGCTAGAGAGGTGTAGATTGTTGTAGTCACTATACAAGATGGAGAAATCTTGGACAAAAGTTTCAGTTATGTTCATAGAGGGGAATCGTTGAGATGTAATATGAGAAGAAATGAGAAAAGCGAGACACTTTAGATGCGGAGACCTAGAGAATAAACTAAATCAAAGATGGGACATTAGAAGATTCAAATCAATATGGAGAGTCTAGTGTTTGTACCTGTGGCCTTGCTTATACTCTAGGGCTGAGAGTGGAATCTATAGCAAGCAAAACAGGTTCTGGTGTACCTAGGCATGCCATAGCAGGTCCACATTCCTATGGAGGAAGGCAGTAACACTGGAGGACAGGCTGGGGATACAGGCAGACCTGGACATACCCACAGGGTGGGCAGACCAAAGCCTGATGGTTTTCAACATAGAGAAGTGCAGAGTGCTCTACCATGGGAGGAAAAACCAGCATCATACTTACAGACATGTGGGGGGTCTTGATTGACCACAAGATGAACATGAGCCATGAGTGCGATGCCATAGTTGGCAAAGCAAAACAAACTCTGGCATGTATCCACTGATGCATCTCAAGCAAAACCAGGGACATCATCCTCCTGCTTTATTCAGCCTTAGTGAGGCTTCAGCTGAAGTACTGCATCGAGTTTTTGGCCCCTCACTTCAGGATAGAGGTGGATAAGCCTGAGAGAGTCCAAAGGAGAGCCACCTGCATGATTAAAGGCCAAGAAAGCAAGCCTTGCAAGGAGAGGCTGAGGGACATGGGACTCTTCAGTCTGAAGAAAAGAAGGCTCAGGGGGGGACTTAGTGGCAGCCTATAAGTACATAATGGGGGTGCACCAGGATCTGGGGGAATGCCTGTTCACCAGAGCACCTCAAGGGATAACAAGGACTAACAGCCACAAACTTCTGGAAAGCAGATTTAGGCTGGAAATATAGTCTGAGTGTCCCCCAGAGTTGGTGCAAGCACCTACTCCAGATTCATTCAAAAGGCATTTGGTTGCTTATCTTGCTGGGATCATTTGACCCCAGCCAGTGGACTTCCTGCCTATGGCAGGGGGGCTGGACTCAATCTTCTGAGGTCCCTTCCAGCCCCTAATGTCTATGAACTCTATGAAAAAGCCACTGTTCATATTCTTTAAATACATTATTAATGACAGAAAACCCCCCATCATTTTATCCATGAAATTTTCAAGATTTTCAAAAGAGTTCCCATGGATGAAACAGGAGCTGAACACCTTTAAAAAATCTGGTCCTCTACGTCTATGTAGGATAGGTTTTATCCTGTGCTAAAATATAAGAATGAAAAAAACTCCTCAAACTCTTACATTTCTAGCCAAACCACCATGGCCAGGCTTAGAACAGAAATGTATAATGGAGCATTATGAAACAAAACAGGATCTGTCCTGGTATTTTCTCATTGAAGTTCTGTGTTCCTCTAAAATTTCCTACTGGGATTAAATAGTACAATGTATTGTTATTAATTTTGAAGCAGAACATCCCAATGAAATACCTTGAAGGCTTTTATACCCCATAGTGTACATAATGAAAATGTTAAAAATGAGAAAATGGTATACTTGATGTAACCAGCTATTATACTTCCTTTAACAAATGCCATATGGTTTGGAAGTGAATAGGGATGTAGAGGAATATACATCTGTGTTCTGGATCTACACAGGAGTGAATGTTACCCTTATTGTGAAAACCTCTTTATCTTTTTCTAGGATGACCTGGATAAATTTAAGGTCCATGACACATTTTAGGGAAAAGAAAACTCTATTAATATGGGAGACTTACAGTCCTACACACTAAGAAACACAAATCAGCAAAGAAATCATACAAGTTAAATGATAAAAGTTGAGTTCTTTTTTCTTTGCTTTCTGGCTTGTAGCATTTTAGAGTTCATGTTTTCAAGCTTTTCCCTGATACCAGAAGGGAAACAAACTAAGTTTTTCTGTTAAGATTATTATCATCACATAATTTTTATGGTTTCAAGAGCTGGGGCTTTAAACAAAAGCACAAATTATTGCAAGACTTTTTATAAAATTACAAGACTTGACAACTTTCTTATATCGGACTTCAAAATTCTTTCCGTTGAATGTTTTCTCACTTAATGTTTATGTCGTTCCGATTTTCTGCATACTGACATAGGGCTCTTTAATTAACAGATGTCAAGGGGATTATTTCTCTTTATGCCTCCCTCCCCCACTCCACCCGCCCTTGGGCAATGAAATGGCCTTTTTTGTTGTCAACCACACTATTCATAAGAACTTTAAAAATCAAGGGTGTCAGGTTAGCATGAGTAATAGCCTGGCCCAGTGAAAGGGACTGGAAATGAATAATGCTAAACTGGCCAGTTTGTTTGTTTTCTTTTGAGAACCTTTCTCAATCTTGATTGCAAGTGAAACTCACTTAAGCTGTGGTTTCACTGGTGTAAAATTTCAAAAGTAAATATTAGTTCTTGTTTACTTTTAGTTCATCTCTTCTGCTGGACCAATTTCAGTTCCCATTACTTGTTCTTTCCATCTTAAAAAAAAAGGAATCCCAGATTGAAAAAAAAATTGAGACCATGATTTGCAGCCTAGACCTCTCTTTTTGTGGGAGCACTTTATACACATGGCTCAGTTCTTGTGATCACAGTGAACTGAAGGAACAGGTATTATTCACCATCTCATTTGGAAGAACTCATTTGTAGACACAAGTCTGCTCATTTGGTAGATATTTAGGGTTTTCAATTATTATATGATTCTACTGAATATGACACTAATGTAAAACTTGTTTGGCCTACATCAGCTGTAAGGTTATTGTACATCAGCTACTAATTCCAGGGGCATCAGCATATATGGGATCAAACGCCAATTGTTTTATCTTGGCTTTACAACAATGTTAAATGAAGGATAATAAGCAGGGATCCTGGTTTTCTCCGATTAACAAATGTCCCCAATTTTCGGATTAAAAAATGTCACCGAAAATCCACATTTTCCCATGATTTTATTTTGTGTGTGTATGTGTGTATATATGTGTGTATATATATATATATGTGTGTGTGTGTGTGTGTGTGTGTGTGTGTATATATGTGTATGTATACACGCACATATATGTGTGTGTGTGTGTGTGTGTGTACACACACATTTTAATTACAGAAAAATGTGGATTTTCGGTTACTTTTTTAAATCTGAAAATTGGGGAATTTTTTTATCAAAGAAAACCAGGATCCCTGATAATAAGCATGCATCACTGTTTCACTGTTGAAATGAAAGGGCTCTTATTTTGGAATAAAAGCAGTTAATCTCTAGCCAGTTCAGTTTCTGCCTTTCCCTAAAAGTAAAGTTTCCCTCACAAAAGGCTTTCAATAGGTGGTTACTTTGGGGAGAAAAAGAACCTACACATGAAACCAGAAATTATGAAAAATTCCTGCTTGTTGAATGCAGGCTTACCTTTTCATATCCTTAGACTCAGCAATACACGTGTGTGTGTGTGTGTGTGTGTGTGTGTACGTGCGCGTACGTGCATGTAAGGCAATTTAGAATCATAGCACACTTGTGATTTAGGCAAATGTTAGTACCTTATGCGTTCATATTTCTTCACCTTTGAAAGAGAACAAGCAGCTTGCACAGGTCACAGAAATAGAACCTGACCCCCCGGCCCCTGTTCTACTTTTTCTCCCTTAAGGCATTCAGGTGACTGAAACTTCCTCAGAGAAACAAATGAATGCACAGAAAGTGACCCACTAATTCTCCAGGCCAAAAAGTGGAAGAACTTGAATGGAAATAACATTGTGAACTCATTGGAATCAATGTAAACATCTAGGTCTAGATTATGTTCTGTGTACCAGAGGTCTCAAAAGTATGCAATTAGCTCGGGGAATAGTCCCTATTCCATCGGGGCAGTACAGAGCACTCTCACTCTTTCTGTGAGTCTCTGGAGTCAGCTCTTATTCTGTTTTGCAGAATCACAAGGCTTTCACATTCTGCTTGTAGACCCAGATCCTGTTTAGCTCAGTGGGCACAGCTACACATGATGCTACATTGCCATAACGATGCACTGTGATGACATAGCTCATCACTACAGTGACATAGTGTTAGTAGGCACAAACTGTGGCACTGACACTGTCACTGTTGCGACGAGCTACCTCACTATAGTGCGTTACTAGAGCAATGTAGCTGCTAAAAATAATTGTGTGCCGTTGGGACGACGCAGGTTATTTTTTGCAGCTACATTGCCATAGTGATGAACTATAGTGGGTAGGGCTGTGCAAAACAGCTATGTTTTGATTCAGTTTTGGATTTGGCCATTTTGGAGGGACAGTGATTCATTTCGGTGTTTCAAGTCATTGGTCCGTTTCAATTCGGCCACATCTGTTTTGGAGTTCCGATGCAGTTTTGTCGATTTGGCCATAGGCCAGAATGGGGAATCACTAAAATGCCTATAACTTTGTCATTTGTTGCCTGATTCAGATGAAAATTACAGGGATGGTAGTTCCTTCTGAGGGCATGGATTCTGCAAAGTTTCAAGGAGATATGTGCAGAGGTTTCTGCGAACCTGCACCTCAAACTGTTCAAAGCAAAACTCGTATCTCTTGCTGGCAGTGGCAGCATGTAGATCGTGGAGCCTGTGCCCTCTGAGAGAGCTGCAGGGCTGTGCCAGACTCCTCCCAGGGGGCACAGGCCCCTAGATTTGCATGTGGGATGACAGCAGGCTGCCGTTCCTCCCCCAGAGCACTGGGATTGGAAGGGACCTCGGGGACAGATTGCAGACACTGGCCAGCTACACCGTCAATATCAGAACAGTCTTTCCCCACCTCTTTTCCCTCCCTCTTCCTAGTTTCTGTTTCCCTGCAAGCCCAACACCGAAACGCCAACATTTTCTGAAACATTTTTGGGTCGTTTTGTTTCATTTCAGAGATGTTTCAGAGCCTTCCGTTTCCTTTTGGATTCGGTGTTTCAGGCACCGAAACGAGCCGAAACACCTCTGAAATGAAACGGCTGCCGAAGCTTTGCACAGCACTAATAGTGAGGTAGCTCCTAGACCAAGTACTAAATGATGGTGCAGTAAGAACTGTGCTGTGGTGGGCACGTGTAAATGTACCCAGTGAGGAGTATAGCTTCATTATCTTGGGAGTCAGTCTGATCCTGATGACTAAGGGAAATACCTTCTTGAACCAATGCACCTAACCAACGGGTGGCAGCATTGACTTCAGAGTAAGGTGGGGTATTTTGCTCAAATGCCTAGTGGTTAAGGCACTTGCACAGGAAGTGAAAGACCTGGTTCCTCATGGGGTTTGAACCTGTATCTTTTACTTCTTGTGATCATCCCCTAGCCAGTCAGGCATGGGTGAGGTAGGACTGAGTTAGTTTCCCAATACTCCTGTTACAGCTGAACCACTGGTCAGCCAGGAGTGAAAGAGTCACAGGGAGAGAAGTTGTGCAAGGAGTTATTTGAGATATGTTTTATGTCAGATGATGTAGAGCAACATACTTGCATGATATGATGTGATATGACAGAACGTACTGTGCACTTCACATTCTTTTAAGGTTGTAATTGCAACCTTAATTTGCCAGTATGTTCAAATGTGACAGCTTTGTAGGGATGTTTTCACAAGTTAAACTATTGCTATGCCAGGATGAGCTACACCACCTTTCTCCGATACAATTTCAATATGAGCATATGCTTGCTCAGGAAGAAAAACATTTTTCTTCCTATACCCCTTTCGTAATTCCATGGGAAGATAATGGATTAGGATATGTTCCCCTGGTATATATGTGAACAAAATGAGAAAAGATTGAATAAAACTATTTTTTTTTGCACCAAAAATATTTTACCATCTCATTTGAAAATGACAGGAGTTGTTGCCATGAACATAAGTACAAGGGATGAAAAGCATTTCCCTCTTCAGAGAATTATTTATAGATCAGTGCTAGACATGAGGGGAAGTTAATATTTATTTTAATCAGATAGTATTATAGTTTGAACTAACCACACATCCCTGCATTACCTACAGTTGGTGAGATAGTAAAAGTTAATGAGTCAAAATAGCTAACATTCAGACCAAGTAGCTTGTGTTAACAAAATTATTTATTTATGTTCTAATTTGTTACATAACTTTTTATATACTCACATGTGCATTTTTATATGTGTATACATACACACACACATATACACAGACATATATATATATATAATGTATATATACCTATGCATATATAGGTATCAGAGATCTAACTAAGTGACTTTATATCACAAATAGAAAATAATGCAAACTCAGATCTCAAACTTTTCCACATCTTGTCTTAAATGTACAAACACAAATTCAAAAATAGACTATGGTTGCTGGCAAAATTTGCTAAATGCCATTTGAGATGAGATTTTTCTTGCCAGTCCTTCATAAATACTTTCTCTTCTTTTCTGTTTCCTTGGTATGAAAAGCCTACCCAATGAGAGGCTTTACACTTCCTCTATTTATCAAGATTCAGAAAGTACCTGCCCTAAAAATATGTGAATGATATTTAGTTCTGAATCGGATCAGGGATTCCTTTTAAGTCCATTGTTTCTTATTAATATTCTTTTTTACACTTATCTTTATCTTTTCGGGACAGTCCTTAAACCTTAATTTAAAAAAAAATATATAAAATTTTGATGAGAGCACTGATTTTATCTACTGAAAAAAGAATAATTTTAGAAAAAGACCAAAAGTGTTGCAGTGACCTCTGTTGATGAAACTAAGCAATGTATTCATAGAGTAGTTTCATTTCAACCAAGGAGTAGCACAGGCAAATTTTAAAAGTACGAATAAACAGGAACAAACGAATGAATGGCTTTAAGGCTGGACACTAGGAAGGGTAGTGTCCACCACACTCTCAACTTCAAAAACCACAGGATAGATTTTATTTGACCTTTCTTCTATTTGCAAGTTGGAACAAAAATAAAAGAAAAAAAACCCCAAACAACATTACAAGGAGAGATGTTGACAAATGGTGTAAATTAGAGAGAGATGAATGTCTGGATATAACATAAGAGGAAAGATCCTTTAAAAAGACACTGCTATATTCTGGTGGATTATATCAAAGTAGGTAACATCATATTATAGTACTTGATTCTTGTTCCGTAGGTGGCATGGTATAACACCCTGAAACAATATACAGATGTCTTGAGAAGGAAAAACTTTTCATTACACTGTTGTCTGCATGTTATAGAATCAAGTATCAATATATTAACTTTCTGACAAAGAATCCAGGAAAACTCTTTATCTGCTGAAAAGACTGATTCAGCAAGGCACTTAAATCCTGATCTTTAAAGATATTTAGGTGTTTAACCTCCAGTAAGAATTAACCACCTAAACTACTTCTGAAAGTCTGGTTCTTCACATTTAACTTAAATCAGAATTTCCCTTTGAAACCAAGGCATTTAAGGATTGATCCTGAACCTTTAATTTGCATTTTATCACTGTTTGCAATAAGGGCAGGGTTTAAGTTTATTGCATAAATACTTGCAACTGCACAGCTCAGGCTGGGAGATAAGGATCTCCCAGCACTGGTCCCAGGACCACAGAGCTGGTACTGGGAGCTCCATGCTGGTGGGGACATGCCCCTCAGCCTGTTCCCTGCCTAACTCCACACTCATGAAGCTGAGCAGAGAACAGGCTCCTGTACCTCTACCCTGCAATCATGGAGCAGTGGCTGGGAACTGTCCCGGCCAGGGGCAGGCCCCAGCCTCACACCTTGATCTGGTGATCAAAGCACAGGGCTTGGAAAGAGCTGCAGGGGTGGGGTAAGTACTAGCTTTCTGCCCTGATCTGCCAGTGGGGCAGCTAGCTGCTTCACTGGCAGATGGAAAAGGGGGCTGGGACCTGCCCCTCCAAGCAGCTCTTTCCAAGTCCCCTGCCCCTGATCAGGGAGCAGGGGGCCAGGAGCTCCTTGCTGCTGGGACAGGGAGACATTGTCCCTGCCCTGGCAGCAGGCAGCCCCCCTTTGGCAGGGGGTAATGTCCTAGCCCAGCTGTCTCCTGGCCCAGTGCTCCCTGCCAGCACCTGGGCTAGCACCCTGGGAGAGCCTAAGTCTCCCCCTGGTGGTGGCAGCGGCCCATTGCAGGGCCCCAGGAAGTGGGAGCAGTTTGCTGCCATTAGCAGGAAATCTAGTCCCAGGTCTCTGCATCTGCAAACACCTGCCTGGGAGTGTTTACTCATGCTTAGTTTACTCACAAGTAAACTGATCCTGGATCAAGTGTTTGTGGAGACACACCCAGTAAGCATCTGCACATGTAGGCGGTGACACTTATTACGCAGCAAATTGCACTTATCTAGAGTAAAGCATCTCATGCAGATGTGCCCATTGTATACATTTAAGTGTATTAGAAACAAATAACAAGAAAATCAGGTGCAGAAGTCTACCTTAGAGTTTTATGTTTCTATCTATAACCATAGTATCTAGGCACCCTTTATGCAAAACTGACAGCAATTCAAATTCCTTAATGGAATATTGCTAACATTATCTTTCTTATAGGGCGTTTTTCTTTTGTTCCAAGGGAGTGTAGTTGATCCTGGGCATGTCTACCTGTGCTGTCAGCATGGAGAAATAAACTCCTGTGCATATTGAGCTGTAGTGTATTGCTCCCGGGTGCCACATTTACACATGCATCCAGGACTGCAGTATGTTGAGCTGTAGTGGAGCAGCTCCAGCTGGCAGGTGGTCTAGGGGAGTCAGCTTGCCAGCCCTGGTATACTCTGAACCTGCTCACTGTGCCGCAGCAGGGCTGGCTGGGGCATGAGGGTGCTTCCAGTGTGGGGCTAGTCCTCATTGGCTAGGGCTAAGTTGCACATAAACTGGTTTAAATGGTCAGAAACTAGTTTAAACCTGTAACAGAACAGAAATTAATTGCACATAAACTGCTTTCCAAATGGCTGAAACCAATTTAAGATAAACCTGTGTTATGTATGCATTGCGTAATGCAATGCATTGTGTGCTCTGAAAATGTGATACGAGCATGTGACAGAAGGGGAGCAACCTTGTGGAGACCTGCTGGCTGACCATGAACTACAAATCCCAGAGGCACCTGGAAGCAGGAAGAAGTGATGAGAAACCCTGCAGAGCCCTGCTGCTGGACTGCAAATCCCAGAAAACCTTGAGGGCAGCAAGAAGAGGTGGTGACCGCTGAGTCCTGGCTGGCTATGTGCCAGGATTCCTGGGGGCAATGGTCCTGCTGTTGGATGGACTGAAGGAGTGAGGAGCTTCTGTACAGTACAGATGAACCACAAACCTACAGACCTACACAGAGCAACTCTAGACTAAAGGCTGGTTATTGGGAACACCTCCAGAGGTGGCAGGTTTGACCATGTCACATGCTGAATGTATGTACCCCAGCGGTACTGACCACTACCTGTTTACTTGCCTTTTAAGTGTATATTGTTATACTGTGAACGCTTATTTGTCCTTTCCCATTGGCCCGTGACCCTAAACCCTAGGATACTCAATATAAAGTAAATCCCGCATTGGCTGTAGTGATTGTTCCTGACACTGCAGGGGTTTTCTACGCCTAGATAGATGCAGTACTAGGCTTAACTTATCTATATCAAACTGGTTTATGGAACTTCTATCCCAGATCCCCTCCTGATCATAGATGAAGGGAGAAAATATTATTTGGGGGGCCTGAGTGCATGCATCAGCATGAGAACTTCAACTCCCATTGGTCTCTGCACAGTATGATGCATGAGCAGTTAGCCTCTTCTTTCTCAGCTGTGCGGTGCTGTGCTGCTGCCACTGTTGCCAGCTGCAGCAAAATTAGGTTGTGGGTCGGGGCTAAGCCCCTTCAAGCCCTGGACTGCTGTGACCTATGCTCCTGATTCAAGTCAACTCACAGTCCTCCAGCATCCCAGGATTCTTTGCAGCCTTGGGCTGTGCTGTCTGCTCCCATGGAGCAGAACTGGTCTCACCCCCCTGCTTTTACAGAGCAGAGGCAATAAAGCCTCTACTCTCTAGCATTGCCTGTGCCTGTCAGCCTGGCAGGATTGGGGCAGGGAAAGGGACCCAGGCCCTTCTAGCCCAGGTTTGCACAGCACAAGGGAAAGGAATGCACCCTCTGGGGGCTTATCTCCCCCTCCCCACAGACCATCAAGCTATGCTGGAATTGCTTTAGCTCTGCCCCTTGCCAGCTTCCACTATGTCCAAGGGGGCCAGGGGACACAACCCCCAGTCCAGCACTGGTACCCCAGCTGGGCTCTGCAAGGCACAGGGAGGGGAAAGCCCCTTCCACTGGGCTTTTCATAGGGGTGTGCAAAGCAGACCCTATTCAATTCAGATTCGGCCTGAATCGGGGACAGTGATTCGATTAATTGATTCGGCTCACTGTCCCTGATTCGATTCAGCCAAATCCGAATCTGAAGATTTGATGCTGATTTGGAGAACCAGCGATTTGGACATAGACACAGATTTAAAAGTTTTTTCTACATACCTTGAGGTAGCAGGCGTGCTCATGATCGCTACAATGCTGGGGTACATGAAGCTCACCACCGGAATGCAGGGGGGCCCTCCACTTACGGGTTTGCTGCTGAGCACACTGGGGAGCTCCCTGTGCTTCTGTGGGACACTCCATGCGCCCCAGCATCTCAGCACTCATGAGCCCCTGCTACCTAGAGGTACGTAGAAAAAACATTGAAAGCTGTCTCTATGTCTGAATTGCCAAATCTTTCTGAATTGATTCAGAGGGTTCCAATTTGATTCAGAGAGATTAAAGGGTCCTCTGATTTGATTCAGATTCGGAGATTCGGTCACTGAATCGGGCCGAATCCCTGCTAAATCGAATTAGGGACTGAAGCTTCGCACAGCCCTAGCTTTTCACCCTCCTGCAGTGCTAGCTGGGATCCTTAGCTCTGCTCCTCTGCTTTCACAGAGCATTAAAACATTTGCTCCCTAGCCTCTGCCTGTGCCTGTCAGCCCAGCAGGACCGTATTGATGGGTGGGAAGGTGGAATCCCCTCTCTGCACTGGGGCAGGGCTCAGGGTAGCTGTGCTCTACTTGGGCAACTACAAGGGTCCAGCTGCTTTCCCTGTTTCAGAAGTGAATGTCGGTTCACTTTATTATTGAGTCAATCTACACAGTTCAGAGAAACCTGCAATGATTGAATCAATTCAGCCTGGGGCTTTTTGACAGTCGGTCCCGAGCCATTAGGTTCAGCATCATGAAAGGCATCTTTCCATTAAAAGGACTCCATTCACCTGGTTGTATTCTGAAGATGCCAGATAAGAAGGGCATGAGGGAACAGCTTTCTACTCTGAAAAGTGGTATTTATAGTGTATATACTAAGTTAATATTGTGGCAGGACACATAATTTTTGTGTTGTTTTTTTATTTAACTACAAAACCAACACACATTTCTCTGGAGCTCCTCTATGGCTTTCTTACAAGTCCTACATGTGTCCCATGTGCTGTCCCAGAAATAAACTAGGAAGCTTAGAGGAAATCATAATTATTTTTCCCTGTGCATACTTAATATGCAGTATTTTGCTTTAATGACTTGTGTGACTTGGATCTTTTCCAATCCATTCTTTCAGTGTAGTTATGGGGATGCTCCTCAGAAGCTATTTGCATTCAAGTTTTCAAAAGGTAATTTTTTCCACAGTATTTTCTTTTGTGGGGGGAGAACTAGAGGTGGTATTCTTTAATACATGTGTACAAAATCTGATTTTTTTCACACAGACCTAAAAACAAAGGGAATTTATTCAAAATTAAAAAAAAATTTTTTGAGTGAGATTAAAATTAGTTTGATTAGCAGTAGGAAGGAGACTGTGCAACGAAATGTATGCAACTGTTTTTCATTGAGTTCACAGTCTGCATGAATTCCTATTGTCACTGTTTTAGACACCAACTTTGTGCTGTCTGAGATTCAATTGTCACAGAATCTGTACCTGCAAGTCATCACAGGTGTCTCCCCTTGCGTAACAAAATGGTGCAGAACAAACACTTAATACAATAATTCTTGGCTTCAGAACAAGCACTTAATACAATAGCTCTCAGCTGCCAAACCTTCAAATACTTTGAAGCATCAAAACTTTTAGCTACTATCACAGAAATATCATTCAGAGCAATTCATGGGTAGGTTCATAGTAGCTAGGGTCAGGAGGGACCTGAACAGATCGTGTAGCCTGACCCCCTGACACAGGCAGGAATGAATGCTGGGGTCACAAGACCCCAGACAGGTGATCGTAGCCAGCCTGTGGTGTGGACAGAGCACAGTGCCAGCTGGGCAGCCAGTGCTTCGGCTGACAGCCAGCCCAACTGAGCAGGGTCCAGGAAGTGACCCAGGCAGGTGGTGTGTGCCTTGATTCAAGCACATGAGGATGCTGCACTGTTTTTAGGTGGGTATAACACAATTGGAAATAACAAAGTCTTTAATTTGTGGTGGTGTGAGATGAGAACCAAGCTGATTATGAGAAAAAACCTGGAACTTCATATCAGGAAAAGGGAGACTTATCCAAAGGAGAAAACCTATCTGAAAGTGCAAGCAGTCCAAAAGAAGTGAGGTATAGGGGTTTTTTTGTTGCTCTCACCAGGATCAGCAATATCACTTTAATCTTCCTCTGACATTTCCTAGTCTAGTGACATGAGTGGTAGATTCAGTTGGGCAGGTATATCCCATGCCTGTATAAATTGTGTCCTTTCAAGAGGCAGCCATGTAGAATGGTGGGAGAAAAGCAGAACCAGGTACACATTTGGTACCAGAGCAGAATGCAAAGCTGTGGAGACAGATTGTGAATTGCACGTCACTGCAATGTCCTGTGGTTTACAACAGTGGATCTCCTTTCTGACAAATCCCAAGAGATTGCGTGGCAAGAGAGAAGATGAGGGCACAGATTCTTACCTCTACCTTCCCTTGTGCTACTCCAGGGCCCTTCTCTATACCTAGATCCTGCTGCCTAGCAGCCCTCTGTGCCTCTAGTAACAAACACAAAAAAAAATCTTTGTAGATGAGGAAACAAATAATTCTGCTCCTCCAGCATTTGTCCAGAAGATTAGAGTTCATTCACTTGTTTATGCAGTGCATTCCTTCTTCAGGACAGTGCAGCTGTCAGGTTACTAAGGATGGGTTTGAAAAAGCAACAGATTAGAATTCATGAGCTTAACCAGTCCATCTTTTTTTCCATGATATCATGTACCATTAAACAGTTGTGCAAGAAAGTAATTAGAGGCAAGTCTAAACACAAGGAAATGGAGATTGTCCTCAAGAATAGAAGATTTATGCTATATTGATTCCGTTGTGCACGTCTACACTAGATGCGCCATCGCTGTAGCACCAAGCTGTCATCGTAAGCAAGTACTAAATGACTGTGCAGTAATAACTGCACAGTCCGGTGCCCGTGTAGATGCACCCACTGAGTACCATCTCAGACTGTATTTGACAAAAGCCACATTTACACTCTACTTACTTTCCTCTTATGCCAGTTAGAAAAATTTATTAAGGTTGCGGTTTTTAGAGTGTATATAGAATTTAGCCCCATATCATCCCTTCACTCTAAAATAGTCTGGGATCTTGAAATGCAAAAAAAAAAAAAAAAAAAAAAAATCTAATATTCTTTCACAAAATATTTTACATCAGGTTATAAATAAGAGCAACAAGCTCTTTCAGGGTGTGTTTTCTTTTGTCACTGTCTAATGCTTCAGTCTCTGGGATGACAAATATCTTCTAAACTTGCATCTGTGAGGTTTTGTAGGTGTGGTAGTAAAATTGGAATTATCGGCACTCCACCTTGTTTATTATGAGTGTTTAGTGGACTTTCCTGCTGTTTGTTTCCCTCTTTGTGGTCCAGATTTGCACAATAGCCTTTGATTGGCCCAACTATTTTGTTGTCAACCTTCACACATACAAGAAAACAAAAGGATTTGTATGTTTGTCTTTGCAATTAAATTGTGCAAGAGAGTCCGCCTTTCATCTGGATAACTTCAAAATGCTTAGATATCAGTCAGGAATTTGCCATCCAAGGGCACATCCCTATGAGCAAGAACATGCATTTCCCCAGGAACAAACAGCAGGAGCGAAATAGATGCCTCTGCTACTTGTCCCCAGAGAAACCCTGTGCATGTGCCCTGCTGGCACGTGGCACATTGGCCCAGACCAGCACCTGAGCCGGCTTCAGCAGCTTTATTGGGGATCCTGGGAACCCTGGGGGCTGCAGCTGTGGTGATCCTGCAGCTGCAGCTGCCCAGGCTCTAGTTTTGGGGGGTGCATGCTGCCGCTCCGTGTGTCACCCCACGTTTTTTAGACGTGGGGTTTTTTTTACATTGGGATCTCTTGGTGTCAACCCCCCTGCCCTCCATTGCAAATTAGCAGTGCAGGCAATGCCTATACATATGGTGTATGGCACCACAGGGTGCTTGTACACATGATGGAGGTTTAGTTCTCCCTAAATTGAAATGGTGGGTTTTTAATTGTGTCGTTTAAAAACCCACTGTTTTCAATTTAGAGACTTCCGTGATGTCACAGTGTATCTTAGCCCACCGTCACCTTGCCTACCTTCTCCTCCTCCCCCCACTGCAGGCTGTACCAGAAAAACAGTGGTGAGGGGCCCAATCCTTTCCCCCCCTTCCCCAGAGACTATCTGTCTCTCCCATGGCATGGAGGGGGTGGTGAGCTGCTAGTGGGCATTACTCTTTTATACAAGTTCCCATTTATTTTTGCTTGAGGTACCTTTCTGAGGTTTCAGGGAACCACTGTATTTGTCTTCCTCTTTAAGTTAGCACTGAAACTGTACTCTTTTAGAAGGAAGTCATCAGGGTCTTACATTAATTTTTTGCTCTTTCTATGTCTCTCTTTTTTGCTCTTTGGGTAAATCTCTTTAACAGTTAAAATCTTTTACAAGGAGTAGCTTTTACAGACAGGCTAAAGCAGCGTGTTTAAGCTCTGTTCCCACATAGGTTAATGGCAGAACTCTCATGGCTCAATCTACAAAAGGGCTTAGTTGTTGCAGTGCTTAACAGCGGAGTGCTTTAAACTTACAGACTATTGGGCATTCTGGCATGGGGCTCACCTAATCCTCACTGTTGAATTTATTCCACTTTACCTGGGCAAAGACAAAACATTACTCAATAGCCTACTGGTTAAGGTCTTCACCTGTGAAGACATCAGCTCCTGCTCTAATAAACATGTGAGTTCAGTAGAGGAATGCCCAGGTTGGAGCTCCTGATAGTTTTGGGGCATGAATTAGGTATCTACCTGAATAGCTCTGTCAAGACTCAGGCCATTGTGGGCACGCCCTGAAGCAAACATTTAGGTACTTTCAGAACTTTCCTGGGAGAAATGTAAGTGCCTACTGTACAAATGTGTCTACAGGGCAATTCACTAGCTGGATTGGGATCTTAAGGATCTAAATTTTGAATTTATGGATTTAAGGTTGCAATTTAGCACCTAGACTCTTTTGTGAATCTAGCATTAATTGATTTCACTTGAGAGGAGGTTCAGGACCTGACCTGCAAAGGATGACTTTAATTAGCTGCCCTTCTGAATGCTACTTTTGATTGCACCCATTTTGCTGGGTTTTTTACAAACATGTAGTGAAAGACAGTCTATGTTCTGAAGAGCTCACAATCTAGATGGACATGATGAACAAAAAATGAGAAAAATGTAAGTATTGTTCCCCATGCATATGTAGGAAAATGAAGCACAGAGAGATTGACTGTAGCTACGCTGTTCTCAGTGGTGGCAAATGACAGAACAAACAACAATGGTCTCAAGTTGCAGCAAGGGAGATTTAGGTGGGATATTAGAAAAAACTCACTAGGAGCATGGTAAAGCATTGGAATGAGTTACCCAGAGAGGTGGTGAAATCTCCATCTTTGGATGTTTTTAAGCCCAGCTCAACAAAGCCCTGGCTGCAATGATATAGTTGGGGATGGGCCTGTTTTGAACAGGGGGTTGGATTAGATGACCTCCTGAGGTCCTTTCCAGCCATAGTATTCTATGATTCTATTAAGGACTGCATCTAAAAAGGAACTTAAGTACCTTCCCCCCTACACATGGAAAGAGGAATCCTGGGCTATGACTTTTATACTTCATTAAGACTGTGAAGATCCTCAAAATGGGATCCAAGACAGCTAGACCAAGTAGATAAGGGAGCGATCTACAGCAGGGATTGGCAATCCATGATCTGCCTCCTGGACCTTTAGATCCAGGCTACTAAGCTATTGGCTTCAGCTGTATTTAGCAGTGGGAACTCTGCCTACTCTGCATTGCAGCTGGGGTGTTTGGAGGTTTGGTAAGTGGGGAGTTCTCCCTGCTCCAGGAGGCAGGGGGAAGTGGCAGAAGTGACTGGGTCCTGCTTTCTTCAGACCCAAGCTAGGTCATTCCAGACCTCACCAGAAAATATTGCTGGCCCCTGGTTTAGAGCTAGGAAATGGGATATGCCTAGGATAGAGGTCAGTCACAAATGCTGCCCCTCTCTGGAGCTTCGATGTCTTCCTCTGCTTGGAATCTACAACCTGGAATCTTCTCTAAAAGGTAAGGATATAAGTCTTTTTTATTATTCTGCCCCTTCCCTCTTCTATCTGCGCAAATTCTCAAATACTCAACCAGGAGGCAAACCCAGGTACAAGCCCCTCTTCTCTTCCAACCAAATCCACTTGAAAATTTTCACTATGACCCAAAGCCAACTTTAAGACATGAATAAATGGATTTTATTTTAGTTTTACTTGGTGTTCCAAAATTCTTAAAGTTATCTTCCAGGTGTATTGTTATGTTGGAAGTGAGAAAGGGTTGCATCTACTTAGAATCATAGAAAGTTAGGGTTGAAAGGGACCTCGGGGGGTCATCTAGTCCAAACCCCTGCTCAAAGCAGGATCATCCCCAACTAGATCATCGCAGCCAAAGCTTTGTCTAGCCAAGTCTTGAAAATCTCCAAGGATGGAGCTCCCCCCACCTCTCTGGGTAACCTGTTCCAGTGTTTTTCTACCCTCCCAGTGAGAAAATTCTTTGTAATATCTAACTTAAACTTCCCTTGCTGCAACTTGAGACTCTTGCTCCTTGTTCTCTCATCTGCCACCATGAGAACAGTTTAGCTCCATCCTCTTTCAAACCCTGCTTCAGGTAGTTGGAGGCTGCTATTAAATCTCCTCAGTCTCCTCCTCTCTAGATTAAGCCCAGGTCCCTCAGTCTTTCTTCATGCCAGCTCCAGAACCATTTTCTTGCCCTCTGCTGGACTCTCTCTATTTTGTCCACATCCTTTCTGTAGTGAGGGGGGGGGGCAAAAGTGAACATAGTACTCCAGATGTGGCCTCACCAGTGCTAAGTAGAGCAGAATAATAACTTTCCTTGACCTCCTGTCCTGGCAACACACCAACCAATGCAGCCCAGCATGCCATTAGCCTTCTTGGCAACAAGGGCACACTGCTGGCTCATATTCAGCTTATTGTCCACTGTAACCCCCTAGGTCCCTTTCTGCAGGGCTGCTGGCTAGCCAAATGGTCCCCAGTCTGTAGCAGTTCATGGGATTGTTCCATACTAAGTGCATGACTGTGCACTATCCTTATTGCACCTCATGAGATTTTCTTTTGGTCCAATCTTCCAACTTGTTTAGGTCTCTCTGCATCCTAACCCTACCCTCCAGCATATCTACTACTCTCCAACCCCCCCCCTAGGGTCAGAAGGGACCTCAGTAGGTCATTGAGTCTGACCCCTGCCCTGGGCAGGAAAGAGCACTGGGGTCAGATGACCCCAGCTAGGTGCTTGTCCAGTCTCCTCTTGAAGACCCCCAGGTTAGGAGAGAGCACCAACTCCCTTGGAAGCCCATTCCAGATTCTGGCAACCCTTACTGTGAAGAAGTTCTTTCTAATGTCCAACCTAAATCTGCTCTCCATCAATTTGTGGCCATTGTTCCTAGTTACTCCAGGGGGTGCCCTAGTAAATAGAGCATCTTCTATTCCCTGTTGACCTCCCCTGATGAATTTATAGGCAGCCACAAGATCACCCCTCAGCTTTCTCTTGCGAAGGCTGAAGAGATCTAGGTCCCTCAGTCTCTCCTTGTAGGGCCTTGCCTGGAGGCCTCTGAACATGCTAGTGGCCCTCCTCTGAATCCTCACAAGATTCTCCACATCCCTCTTGAAGTGCGGTGCTCAAAACTGGATGCAGTACTCCAATTGTGGCCTGCCCAGTGCCACATAGAGGGGAAGCATCACCTTCCTGGACCTGTTTGTCATGCATCTGCTAATGCATGATAAAGTGCGGTTAGCCTTGTTGATCACTTTGTCACATTGATGATTCATGTTCATCTTGGAGTCAGCTATGACTCCAAGATCCCCTTCTGCTGCTGTGCTGCTGAGAAGGTCATCCTCCACCCTGTAAGTGTGTTGGTGGTTATTTTTGCCTAGGTGCAGCACTTTGCACTTATCTCTGTTGAACTGCATCCTATTTTGTTCTCCTCATTTTTCCAACCTGTCCAGATCTACCTGGACCCATTCCCTACCCTCTGGTGTGTAAACTTTGCCCCATAATTTGGAATTATCTGCAAACTTGGACAAGGTGCTTTCCACACCCTCGTCCATGTCTCATACTTAGGATTAAAAAAAAAAAAAAATCTAATATTAAATTCCTAGCAAAAAGAATGCATTTAAGGTTCTGAAAAAGCGTACGTTCAAGCTCCCACCAAGCTATATGGGGAAGTCTCTGATTATGCTTATTATCCTCTGTTAATTCAACCAGTGCCCTGAAATGAACAGTTTCATATAACATTTCAATATCATAGAATCCTAGAGAAGCAGGGCTAGAAGAGGCAAAACTCGTGACATGGGCGCTTGTGGGACTGACTGTCTCTATCTTGGGGCAGAAGGAATTCCTGGCTCTGTATTGATTCTTTCCTCTCCTTAGTCTGTGATTTTGTAGGTGTTAATCCTTGCTTGTTAACTTGTTATCTAGTAGCTAGCTACTGTGTATTGAGCTGATCACTGAGTGAATCATGATTGATTGGTAACACAGTAGCCTAGCAGCCAGGCCTGCAGTAGCTTCCCCCACGCCCCCACCCTCCACCCGCCTCCTTTGTGCCCCAACACTGACACAGGCCCACAAGCACCCATGTCACGAGTTTTGCCTGTTAGCAGCTAGAAGTGCAGGGCCCCAGAACCCCTGCACCTATCTCTTTGACAGCTGGCAGGCTTCGTGGCTGCAGCAGGGCTACCATCCCTGCAGCTGTCACCCTGCTGCACCTTAACGCACAGTATCACACATGTCACGAGTTTTGCTTATTCGCAGCTTGAGGTGCAGTTCCCTCCAAACCCCTACACTGATCTTGAAACTTGGCAGGCTTCATGGACTCTGCAGGGCCTACCATCCCTGCAGTTTTGACCCGGCTGTGGCTTAATACATACACATGACATGAGTTTTGCTTTCAAGAATTTGGGGTGCAGTTTCCCCCAAACTCCTGCACCTATCTCCTTGAAACTTGGCAGAATTTGTGGCCTCAGCAAGAGCTACCATCCCTGCAGTTTTCACCCCACTGTGGCTTAACATACACACGTGACATGAGTTTTGCTTTCAGGACTTTGAGGTACAATTTCCCAGAAACCCCTGCACCTATATCCTTGAAGGTTGGCACACATCATGTTCTCAGCAGAGGATATCATCCCTGCAAGTGTCACCTGAATCAGACAAAAGACGACAAAGTTATAGATGTTTCATTGATTCCCCATTATACGCTATGGCCGAATCTCTGAATCTTTTCCGAATCAATTCAAAAGTTCCGAATCAAGTTGGAAAGCCTAAAGCTTCCAGCGATTCGGTGTCAAATCTATGAATCTGAATCCGAATCATCTCCGAATTCAAATCATGATCCAAAGCTTTGCACAGCCCTAGTTACTAGTAGTGGATGTCAGGAAGTGAGCCAAAGTCAAACCAGGTTCCAAAGTTCAGAGACTGGGTACACAGGCAGGAATGTAGGAGCAGGCACCAGGGAAGTCACAGACAAGAGTTACACAGACTGAGGTCAGTTTGTTGCACAGCAAGGGCTAGGTGCTGCAATAGCTCTTTAAGAGCAGCCCTGGAATCGGTCAACAGGCTCAGGCTCAGCTGACCCTGCTTGTGTGTTGCAGACCTGGTTGTCATGTCACACATGCATGGCCGGAGGTGTAATTTTGGGATTGGGGGATCAGATCCCAATCATGCCATTACTACTTGCCAGTGCAGGGGAGGTTGTGATAATAATCCTAGCTTCCCTTGCACTAATAAGTTTAGATAGGGGTGCATCCCCACGTGCAGGGATGACAATCAGTTGAATGTTGGCCTCAACCTGGGACAGTCCCATGTACAGTTCCACCAGGGTTGTCAGGGCAGACAAACAGATGATTGGCCAAACTCTGTGCCTAGCATTTCTTGCTGGGCTGCCAGGTGCAGGAGATCAGTGGCTCCTGTAAACCCCACACAGACCAGGCACAGAATTTAAAGACCACATAGGGGGAAGCCCTTGGCCCCCTCACACATGTTAAATTTCAGATGCCATACAAACTAGCCATAAAAATGTTCTGTGCACCACTTTATGGTGCCATTTTATAGTGTCTTAAATCATGTGCAAGTGTAGCATTCTTCCTATTTATGCTGCAATTAATGTGTTAATTGCAGCATAAATGTAACCTATAGAGGTAACCTAAAAAGCATAAAATTATAGAAATGGAATAAACATCTAAAATAAGATATAAAAAAATAAACTTTCCCCCCAAACTCCCCCAAATTCAAAACAAATCCACCAGCTTTTCCCCCTCCCTTGCCCCTTGACTCAGGAGAGCATTCCTCTTTGCAGCCAGCATTTAATAATGTAAAATATTAGTTCATTTGGATGGCAGAGCTAGGGACTGTGGGGAAAATATATATTTTCTAATATTGGTACTAAAAATTTCACCCTTAGTCTAATGATGAACAGTGTTGTTGACTTCTGGTTAACTAGGAATGTATGTATTTGATAACAGAACTATGGTTTGAGGTATGCAGTGCTTGATTTTCATGTTGTATCAGGTGATAAACTTGTTCATATATTTCAATAAAAAAATAAACTACCTATACTGAGATGTAGAGATCTGCTTTAGTTATACATTATCTTCAGTATCATCTACTTGTAATTTTTAACAATATTGTATTAACAGGTACATTCTTTAACTGCTACATTGTTCAGCTAAAACATACCAAGGAAATGAATTGCCAACACAATAGTACAGAGTGTTCTGTACTTTTTTCTTCCTTAAGAAAAATTAAAAAAAAAAAGTAATGGGTGATTTAGTTTGTATTGTATGATGCTTAATTACTTAATATTCATACCTTGAAAGAAATTCCTGCCACTTACTTAAAAAATAACATTGTAAATGACATTATAAAGATATGTATGTCATGCATCACCAAAATACTGTACCAGTCCAGAAGGAAAACTCAAAGAAGTAACACAAAATGCAGTTGTAATGATTTTATTAGCTGTTTTGCTTACAAAGAACATAAGCTTGCACTATATAAAAGTAAACAGATTGACTTGTACCATTTGGCATAGCATAATGTTCTATAAATCTCTCATGCTCCAAAGCACTTCAATGGGATGTGTTTTAAATACTATTGAAAATCCTGAATTTCTAGACAAATGTGAATTCAAGGACCTAAGTGTACTATCATTTATGTTGTTGCCAAAGACTGATACCACCAAAGGTAAAACCAGACCTTAGGTTGTATTTAAACATAAAACATTTTATTCAAACTGAGCATTTATCTGTATTTTAATAGGCATGGATCGTTATGCGTCTGTGTAAGGGAGCGAGAAGAAGCATGCCACTTTCCTATTGGGACTAGCATGGCTACAAAAATGTAGAAGAGACAATACTTGTCGTCTTACTCCTTCCCATAGGGTGGGAAGGATCAGGGATTTAATGCCTCCACAGTGTCTGCCTGTGGGCCATGCTAGATGAGCCAGCGTTGGAATAATCCGTTATAAATCAGGGAGTGTGGGGAAGAGGGTAGGAGAGGGAGGGTGGGAGGTTGTCTTTTTTTAAGACAACAGGAAAAAAACAAAAATACACACACATACACGCTGGTTGGAAAAAAAAATGTTTTCATGAAAATTAACAGAACAAGAAAAATAATTTCCTCCAGCATTTGCCTTCAGTTATATGCTGCCACAGTGATACAAAGAGCGGGCAGGAAGGAAAGCATGCCTCAATGGGATGCCCATTCATACTGCCTCTCAGGACTTTCTTCTTGGTGCCTACACACTTCCCCTTCCATAGGATTGCGTAGTCAGAACCCTTTAACAACTGACAGGCTTCGGGACACAGGATGCAAGACTGGAAGGAACCTCCTGGGTCACTAAGTTCAGTTGCTATTTCAGGCAACCATGCCTCATATAATTCCATGTGTAAATTTCTTAAACTCTGTTTTAGAAGCTGTGGATCTTTTTTTTTTTTCTTCTTTCCCCTCATGCTGCTCTTAGTGGAGTGATATTTCAGGTTCCAACCCCATTAGTGTGAACATGCAATTTCCTGGGGACAAACAGCAGAGGCACAATATCTGCTGTTGCTGCTGCATATCCCTAGGGAAAGCCTGTGCACATATGTTGTGGTGCATGGCACCTTGCCCCAGGTGGGGTAGGAGAGGCTGGGGCCATGGGGCCAGCACCTGGGCTGGCTGCAGCAGCCTTACCTGGGATTCTGGGGGCTGCAGCCATGGCAGTAGGGCGGCTGGCTAGCAGCTGGAGCATGGCTCTGGCCGCCCAGGCTCGAGTTTCTGGCAGTGCATGCTGCTGCCACATGCGCCACCCCACTTTTTTTAGGCGTGGGGTTTTTTGACACCGGGATCTCCTGGTGTCAATAACCCTTCCCCCACCTCCATGCTGCAAATTAGCAGCAGGGGGAAGGCCTGTCCACAGGTCCACACTCATCTGGATGCACCCTCAGAGTAGAAAGCACAGAATATATTCTATTATAATATTCTATCTGATATTAAAATTAGGAAAAAAGATTAATTAAAGGGAAAAATAGCCTTCTTCCTTTTTTTAGTCATGTTAGGTCTCATGCTACTGAAAACTATTTTTGATGCTTAGATAAAGGGCTCAGTATAAAAAATCATGACACTATAAACAACCTAGCTGCAAAAACTGAGGAAGGAGTTTACTGTTCAACTATGAAACATTCTGTTTAAATGTTAAGCAATGAGGTGGGCCTGTTAAAGCTCCACTAAGGAGGATGGAAACTAGTGTTTAATCTTTATGTTGTGGGTGACATTCGGTATAGGTCCAAGTAAATTTTTCAACAGTAAGGTGACCTGACTGATAGCAAATAGTTGAAGAATGCAGTGAAAAGAACAGCTCTCAACCTTGCCAGTGCTGCTATGGGCAGAACGTCAGCACTTTTCACTCAAGGAATGGAAAGAATGTACTTATTGTAATGTTGTACCGCATGGCATATCATTGATCTTTAAACATGCCTTGGATAACTACTCCTGTAATGACTAGCACTGAACAAAATAGCTTTTGATAATTCACTGTCAAAAGTTTGTGTCTTGACTTCCTTGTTTGGGCACTTTTGTGTCCTGTTTCCAGGTGGAATTTGGCCTCATTGGGGTCATTGGATACTATTACCACAATGGCTGATTAAATTCTTGCACAGTAGAGGTAGACTTAAGCAGTCATTGTGGTAATAGTATCCAATGACCCCACTTACGGCCTGACCTTATCCAAGCCTTTCACCTCATCTTTGGCAAGTTTGTTGTAGAGACCATTTCTGGAGGGGTAGGCCTGGAAGAGCCATTTCATTCCTCAGCCCATATGAAATAATACAGAGGGCCTTGTACTGTCCCAGTGAAATGAGGCCAAATTCCACCTGGAAACAGGACACTAAAGTGCCCAAACAACACGGTTATAAAACACAGCGCTGGTTTTCAATCTGTGATCCGCAGACCCCTGGGGGTCCACAGACTATGCCTAAGGGGACTGCAAAAGATGACTAGGGTCAGTCAACAGTATGTGAATACCCAGACTTACAATTTTAAAGGTATCTGCACATCCATTCAAATTTCTCTGAATGCAAATGAAAAAAAGGTTAAAAACCACAGATCTGCAGCAACAGTCATGGTGGCCATGCAGATAATGGAGATTTTATATCAGGCTGATTAAAGTTAGTTTGTGGTAAAGTCTACTGAAGACTTGTACAATGTCATTACTATTGGCGAATCTTCAATATTAAGCAACCAGGTCTTGCAGCAACATAACAAACTGAACTATTGCCTCGCATAACTATGCTTTGACATAATGTAGGTCAAAACTTACACAGCCTGGGAATCCCATTTCTCAGCATTAACTTCCTGTGCATTGCCAAGTGTGTGAAGCTACACATCCACACCCTCCTTGTAGCATCCTTGGCTTCCATGAGACTATCTGGCAGCTGATGTCCCAAGGTGAAACTTAACTTCAATGTTTGTTACCATGTAGTAGCTAAACAGGGACTGGAGTGGGGAGAGGCAGCTTCCAGACTGTGAGGCCAGCCTGAATTTCTGTGCCAAAGGATGCGGTCATGCTGGTGTTCTGGCAGCCTAGTTCTGGGGCGGGTTCTGCAAAGAAGTCTATCAAAGACTCTTACTCAATAACCAGAGTTATTGAGCCTAGCAATCAAAGTCATGTAATTCCATTCAAATTCTGAGTTTTTGTCCTCACCATTCCTATTGGAAAGCTGTTCCAGGATCCTATTGCTATGATGACTCTAACACTTTAACATTTACAGCTTAAATTTATCATGGTTAGTTTGTACCCATTTGTTCTTGTGCTATTATTGTCTATCTATTAGTTTAAATAGTTGTTGCCTCTCCCTGATGGAGGGGGGATATGATTACTATTGACAAATATATCCCCCTGGATGTACTTGTAAATAGTAATCATATCCCCTATCCACCTTTGTTTTGCTAAGCTAAACAAGCCAAGCTCTTTATGACAGGCTTTCTGTTTTCCCTGGTCATCCTAACAGCTGTTCTCTGCACCTGTTCTAATGTGAATTCTTCTTTCTTGAAACACAGATTTCAGATGAGGTCCCTGCAGGGCCGTTTTTTGAATGGCACAAATACTTCCCCTTCTCTCCTGGAAATACCTTGCCTGATGCATTCTAGGATCACATTCACATTTCTCAAAGCCTTATCATTTTGGCAACTCATCATCTTCTGTATAGCATCCTCAATCAGCTCCATGGTTATTTTAAAATGTTCATTATTGTTCCCTAACTGCATAACTTTGCATTTTGTCCTATTGAATTTCATCCTATCTGTAATATTTGAGTCTAGCTCTTTTTATATGTTGTGAACATCATCAGCCATCGGCAAATATAGGCAGCCAGCTCCCCCTTTTCTCTTTGTTGATATAGCTTGTCTACTTTAGAGATTACTTTTACATTGCTGACATTCTACATCAATTATTCAGTGTCAGTTCTCCTTTAACTTGCTGCACTTCTCAGTTATACATAAAACAATTATGTTTATCAAGAATTACTATAATTTTCCCATGGCTGCTGAGATGAAATAAAAACTAGATGACTGTCATCTGTACCTTTGGTCACCTAACAGTGGAAAGCAATCTTGATTATAACATAAAAAGTTATTTTAAAAGTGTTTTATTATCAGAAATGAAACTATGACTTCTGGAGGCTAATGATTATTTAAAAAACCGTTTGAGACAAAGGTTACACTGAAATTATAATGTATATCTATAAATTATCTTTATAGCAGTCATGCAGCTGTTATAGTTATGGTTTCAAAACTCTTTCAGGTATATAACTCTTTTCAAATATTAATTTTTAGAAACATCTGCCTTTTTAGCTGAAAAATCTAATGTTTAGTTTCTTGCCAACTGTAAATTTATTTTGAAAACATTGAGAAAAATCATCTAATCTTTTGAGTTATGGAAGGAAGAAGGACAATATTCATAATTTTAATATTAATAAGGAATATATACTTCCCTGTCTTTTGGAACATGTATGGGATGGGAAAATTGGAAACAATTAAAAACCTCCTTTGAATAAAAGCTGGTCAGAAAAGTTCCGTCAAAACAAAATTTTAATACAAATGGAGAAGGAACAGAATTTTTGCCAGGGAAGAGAGGGGAAGCTTTCTTTCTGCTTACTTTATACCAGGTTGAAACATTTCTGTCAAAATTAAAAAGTTGGTGAGGAATCGGGACTGATATTCAGGAAAATATTTGTGAATATTTTCCATTTTCCAGTCATGGGTAATTTTTATCAGATGATCATTGGACGTCTGTTAATATGACAATGGGGCCAAAAGGCTTATCCCTCTAAAAGACATCATTGTACATTATCCTTACCAAACCTGGCTGACAAAGGCGTAACTGGCAATGGGTTGTTGTGACTTGTTCCAGCATTAGGGATAATACAAATGATCTACTGAAACACAAATAATGGTATTCTTTAGGAAATGCTTTCTTTAACCTCAAGGAGAGGAGAAAATTATGGGCATATTTACACATTGCCATACAGTGATATTGCCACAGCATGGTGCAGTACTAAACCACGGTGCAGTAACCACCATACTGTGCTGTGTGCACTGTACACAGTTAGATTTTGCTGCTAGGTCACCATACCAGTGCGCTATATCAGGAGAGCATGCCACTATGGTGACATACCTGCCGATCACGTGTAGACCCACATGATCACTAAGTCACCGTAGTGCACCCTACGGCAACGTAGCGTGTTGCCATGTCGCCATTGGGCGACGTGCAAATGTGCCCTGTATATATCAAAAACGTACTGCAGATCTTGTGGCTTTTTTGAAGCTGTTGGTGAAAATGTGGCTGAATCTATATTTAGTTTTAGCATTTATATTTCCATGATGACAGCAAAGTTATCAGAATGTTATCAAGAATATATCTCATTATTTTCCATTGTAAAAACTGAGTCAGCATAATGTTAATTGATGACCTGCGATCCTCTACCTTTAGAATCTTGTCTACACTAAAAAAACTACAAAGACCACTGTTACAAAGGTGAATGTGAACCACTGGAAATTTTAATGATTCAGAATGTTCTCATTAGCTATGCTGGCAGTTGCTAAACTCTTTGGGGTATCCACAAACAGCATTCTTTTCCTCCCACAGTTGTGAAATCAGTGCATTGTGGGCACCCATCACAATTCCCTGAAACTGAGGTAGCAATCAGCAGCTGGATGTGAATATATATGTACCTATACATTTCTAATGTATAAAATCACATATTTTGGTGAAACAAAATGTTGACTGTATTGCATTTTTTAAAACTAAGGATGCCTTAAGATTGCTGTACTAAACAGCAACTTTACTAAACAGAATATTGCTATGCATAAAATTGCAAACACTCAAAGTATGACTGAGTGGATTCTCTCCAATATTCTTTATTACAGTGATCAATGAAGCTTTTTAATGGATCTGTGCTAGAAAGATCAATTGTAATAGTCCATTTGCAGCGTTGGTTCTTTTTAAACTAAAAATAGTGCAGTGATTTGATGCAGGATGCAATAATGGTCATCCTTGGTCTGGGGAAATAACATATTTGTGCACTGTTACAAGCACTTCTGTATGTTACTACAAAGACGGCTAAACCTGCACACAGTGCTTTGACTTCTGGGGGTTTAGAAGTCCACAGATTTACGTGCACAGATCCAGTAGCAGAATCAGAATCAACCTGTGTTACAAACCTAGTAAATGATAAAAAAAAAGTAGTGGCGACCCTTTAGGCTAGGTATAGACGCTACATTAAATGCAGGTGAAGCACACAAAGCGCTTTAAAGCCGTAACAGAACAGAAGTTCACAGAACTTAAAGTGCTTTAAAAATGGTGGATCCTGCACCAAGTTAACCCTTGATGGATTCATAGGCATTAGGGCTGGAAGGGACCCTGAAGGATCATCAAGTCCAGCCTCCTGCCCTAGGGGCAGGAAGTCAGCAGGGATCATAGGATCCCAGCAAGATAAACATCCAAATGTGTCTTGAAGGCATTTTAATGTGGGTGCTTGAACCACCTCCGGCGGCAGTCTATTCCAAACCTTGGGGGCTCGAACAGTAAAGAAGTTCTTCCTTATGTCCAGCCTGAATTGGTCGCGGCGGAGTTTGTGACCGTTCGGTCTTGTCATTCCTTGGGGCGCTCTGGTGAACAGACGTTCCCCCAGATCCTGGTGAACACCCCTGATAAACTTAGAGGTGGCCACCAGATTGCCCTGAGCCTGCACTTTTCTAGGCTGAAGAGTCCCATGGCTCTCAGCCTCTCATCATAAGGTCTTTTTTCCTGACCTCTGATCATGCACATGGCTCTCCTCTGCACTCTTTCAAGCTTCTCCGCATCCTTTTTGAATTGTGGAGCCCAAAACTGGACGCAGTACTCCAGCTGCGGCCTCACCAAGGCCAAGTACAACAGGAGCATGACGTCCCAGGATTTGCTTGAGAAGCATCTATGGATGCAAGCCAGCGTTTTACTTGCTTTACTAACCGCAGCATCACACTGAAGGCTCATGTTCATCTTGTGGTCAATCATGACCCCCAAGTCCTTTTCATCTGTAGTGCTAACCAGCGTAGCACTGCCGAGCCTATAAGCATGCTTCAGGTTTTTCCTTCCAGGGTGGAGCACTTTGCATTTTTTGGTGTTAAACACCATCAGGTTCTCGTCCGCCCATTTCATGAGCCTTTCAAGATCTGCCTGGATCACCCTCCTGTCCTCAGGTGTGGATGCTTTACCCCAGAGTTTGGTGTCATCGGCGAGCTTGGCGAGGCTGCTTCTGACACCTATGTCTACATCATTGATGAAGATGTTAAAAAGTATAGGCCCTAGGACAGAGCCTTGAGGGACCCCACCGGTCACAGTGCACCACAACGATCGACTTTCATCAACCACCACCCTCTGGGTCCTACCGTGGAGCCAATTCCCCAGTGGATTGTGGTGTGGTCGAGGCCACAGTTAGCCAGTTTTGTCAAGAGGTGATCATGAGATACCAGTTCGAAGGCTTTTTTAAAGTCAAGATATATGACATCAATCTCTTCCCCCTTGTCCAGGTGATAGGTCACCTGGTCATAAAAGGAAATGAGATTGGTCAAGCAAGACCTACCCACAACAAACCCATACTGAGTGTCCCTCAGGATATTGCTGTCAGCTAGTCTGTTAAGGATGGCCTCTTTGATAATCTTTTCTAAGACCTTCGCCAGGATAGAGGTCAGGCTGATGGGCCTGTAGTTTGCTGGATCTACTTTCCTCCCCAACTTGAAGATAGGTACCATATTGGCCTTCTTCCAATCTTCGGGCACTTCGCCAGAGCACCAGGAGTTCTCAAAGATCTGTGCCAGAGGCTGAGCTATGATGCTTGCCAGCTTCTTGAGTACCCTTGGGTGTAAACCGTCAGGGCCGGCTGACTTAAAGGTATCCAGCCTGTCAAGTTGTTCCTTCATGAGGTCAGCTTCGATGGAGGGTAAGGAGTCTCCCTTCCCCGGGCCTCCCTGACCCACAGTGGGCAGGGTAATCCCATGGGACTGGTGAAAAACTGATGCAAAGTACCCATTAAGCAAGTTTGCTTTTTCATGGGCGTCGGTTGTCAGTTGTCCCATTGTCAAATGTGGTATTAGGTTAAAGCACTTTAGGTTAGAGTGCTTTTTGAACATCTGTACCATATCCATTGCACTTCAATGTAGGTCGCATTCTGTTGGCACCCCAGAGGCCCCTTTCTGGGTGGCTTGCTCAACTGGTCCAGTGTTTGTCTGCTTTGGGCAAGCACTGGCTCAGCCCCACCTCCAGGCTGTCACAGAAAGGAGACAGAAAAGGCTCTGTCTCCCCTCTGCATTGCCTGGGGGGAAGGTGGGAGGGGGGGTTGGAACAGAGCCCCCATTCCATGTGGGCTCCCCCAGATTTCTGTGTTGGCTCTTGGGTGGGGGCAAACATGTCTGCATGACACAGGGACTTTCTGCCCCCAACCCCAGTTCCCAGCATGGTAAAAAGCTGGGCCAGCCAGTCTCATGCTGCAGCTGCTGGCCATGTAGACTTAGCCTGTCCCCAAAACACCTGATCCAGCAATTTGGAGAGGCCCGTATGGCAGGTGGGGATCCTCCCTTCCCTTCCCCCCTCTCCATCCCAGCCTCTTGACAGCTGCAGAAGGAGCTGCAGCATGAGACTGGCCAGACTGGTTTTTGGCCATGCCAGGAACTGGGGGTGGCCGAAGGGACTCCCCCTTGCTGTGCAGACCCACATGGACCCAGCCCAGTCCCCCCAGTACATGACTCAGCAATCTGGGGCAGAGGAGGCTCCCCCCACCTCTCTCCCCTTCCCATTTACTGCTGACAGTTACCAGTGGTGGGGAGGTTTGGGAGAGGGGCTGCTCCAGCAGCTTCCTGGCAGGCATGCAGGAATGTCCCTTGCCTGCTGGCCTTGGCCAGTGTGGGCAGGCTCCACGCCTCTCCCCTCCCCACCCCAATTGAGCAGCAAATGTCTGTTCAGTTCACTCCTGCTTTAACTTAAAGTGGTTTAAGTAAAGCATGATAGTTAGAACCCTTCAGTCAGGGGCTTTTTGAATGTTTGTTCTTAGCCTTAGTGTTTACAGATCCCAGAACCATAGAAAGCCCCACCCCATTCATCTCAGTCCACTGTGAAGCCAAATTTAAGCCATATTTCTACAAGTCTAGGAAATACATTTTTAACATATTTCAGTGTAATGATTAAATACATACCTTGCCTTTTGAAGGAATTACTTTGTCATCTTCAATTTTGGTCCTTCCACTCTGCCTGCCCCTCCCCTCCCCTCCCCTCCCCTCTTACTCACTTTTTCCTCTGGGATTTTCACCTTTCTCCCCTTTGGGCTGGATCAATAAATCTCTTTACTTCCCTTTCGTCTCTGCCAGGTCAGTGACCTCTGAGGATTTATGACAACACACTTCCCTCTATGTTCTTCTGTCTCTGATTTTAATGACCTTATTTTCACATTACTCAAACTTATATTAACCCAATATGGAGTGCTTGGGTTCCATTCCTCTTGCACTAATACTTTAAAAATAGCATAACATATAAGATCATTATTCATGAGGAGCATTGTTTCTCTTCCATAGCTACATACTTGCAGATGTTCCTCCCTTCCCAGCAGGCTGGTCAAGGGAGTGCTTATGTAGGATGATAAGAAAAGATAAAAATGGTGTTTATCTAAAGTATTCCTTCTTCAGACACCTGCAGAAGACTGGGATTTCCAGCCCCAAGGCAGGGCACGTCTAGATATATAACCCTAAGTCAGCAACTGGAGGACTAGCCACTCCATAAATGGGAGACTTGGGTTATAACCCTGTATGCCTGGCAGGATTTGAGACTGCATGTTGTACCTCCCAGGAGCATGCCCTAATCACCTGGCTAGAGGCTATGTTGGACTGAGGCCTTCTATTAAAACTCTCTCTCTACTGACAGGTATGCCCTAGTCACCATATGAGAGAGAGGGCGCATCTACACTAGATGCTTGATGTGCAGTAAACTAATTATCTGCTTTAGCATGCACAGCAAACCCCATGCTAATACCCTAAAGCTCAGTAGTATTAGTCTCCTGTGCATTGTCACACAAAAAGTGTGGAGCTGTGCTAATTCACAGTACAGCAGTATACTGCACATTTATTTAGTACTTGATTATACAAGTACTAAATAAATTTAACTTAACTAAACTTAACTAAATTTAACTAAATAAACTTTCCTTAGCTTGAGGGGCCCTCATGTATCCTGTTATGTTTCTTTCCCTTAGAGAGGGGCTTCTGGTCTTTGCTTCCAATGCTGTTTATGAATTTTATTCAATTACTCTTTTAACATAAGCAGTCCTTAGAGCAGAATTCAGAACTACCCTTCCCCACTACTCAGAGTGGCTAAAGAACCAGGGTCTCTTTGTGTGGGCAATAAATCTTGATTTTCTTTCTGTCCAACACATTATCATGCAAAACTGGGAAATAGCATTTCAAACTTTGTCAGGCTGACGAGTGTCTAGAAACTGGTTTCCTACTTCTGGGAAATAAGTAGTGCATTAACTGCCTGAAACCCCAATCTGTGCTTTTGAATGAAAATGGACATTGATGCTCATCACAGTTTTGTGTCAGTCATTAGTGTCAGATGTTTTTACTGAGCTCATGGATCAGGCATGGTTGGTGTGTACCTACTGGATGCCCAATCTGTGAATCCCAAATGGCTTTATGTGGGAGATAAGAACCTAAAAACTGGGAGGAACTGAACTGCTGGCACCTCTGTGCATGTGAGGTAGCTGAACTTTAGATACTTATGAACTTTTTCAGGTATGTGACAGGGCTAGACTTGGTTTTTGTGAATTACTCTTGGACTCACTGTCTTAATTCTTCCTTAGTTCTATTTTAAGCACCCAATTTATGCATATTTAATTTTTCTGTGCCTCAATTTGTCATTTGTAAAATGGGAATAATACAAGGGTACACAAGGGTATTGTAAGGATACCTTAAGGAGAAGAGGCTTAACATTACTGTATAAAAGTATATAAATCCATGCAAAGGCCTGGATATCTTGCTCTCACTGTATATACTTTCAGTGAAACTTGTTGAAGACAGTGCTGATGTAGCTACCGAAACGCAGATCCACCAGAGTGCTAAAGTTAATTTTGGGCATGGCAAAATAGGTTGTCCTCTGCAGGCTGGACTGTTCCTCCTGTGCATGGCTAATTGACAGAGTATGCTATGGAATTACAGGGCCTTTTCTTTCTTTATATATTTTGCCACCCAGGGGATATTGCTTAGCATGCACAGTGTTCAGGAGTTTTTTGGTTTTTTTTCAGGCAACCAAATCAAGAAATGTAGGGAATTATAAGGGCTTCTTGGCAAAGGTTACTACTAAGGGGTTGGCTGGCTAGAAAGTCAGACTTACTGCCTCCTTCCATTTGCTGTCTTAGATTAAATATATAGCCCATGAAAAATGTTTTATTTGTTTTAATGTTTGAGGGCCTAATGTTAAAATTATCTTCTATAATTAGAAATCTAGTCCAAGAGCAACAAGTGTGTTCAGTTCATTTAGCAACTTTACTCCATCCCACCCAATTCATAAGGTCTGAACTGCCACAAGTCACATTTCCCAACAATGGAGAGGCAGTTAGCCAGGCTAGTCGATACGGTGCATCTCTACCCTGCCCTCTGCCTGACTTCAGACTAAATCAGAGGTGCAGAAACTTCCATGAGCCAGAGCTAATTTTATCAGATGCTACAAAAGGACATGCACAGAGAAGGCATTTCCCACCATTTTTAGGGATAATAGAAAACAGAGCTCTTGCTGCTGTTTTCAAATAGTTTTTGTCTGTTTTGTGGGTTTTCTTGCAGTAAGATACTGTTGCAAGTAATACAAAGCATGACCCTGTTCTTTAAAGGTTTTATTTGTTTGAATATCATGTTAATCATGAAGAGGGAAGCCATGAATAAGTAATGTCAATTATCCCTTTAAAGCTCAGCGAAAATGCAGTGTTTGAGATTAGTGGTGAAATACTGGCCTAATTGAAGCCAGTGGAACAGTTCTGATGGGCTTCAAATGTAACAGGATTTCATATATATCATATAGCCACACAAGCAGAATAAATTTTAAAAATCCCTGAAAAATGTTTTAGAGCATTAAAATAATGTATTGGGACTATTTTCATTGTATCCATACTGCAATGAAGCCCCAGTGCTTCAAAAATATATATAAGCATTTTGCTTAACTAAAACCAGAAGTGCACGAATGTTTCCAGTTATTGTGAGTCAAATTGTATCAGATTGGGGCAGATGCATCAAAACCTTTTAAGTTGCTTCACTTAGCTGATTTTATTATTATGCCTGGGGTGGGGAGGCACAGTCTGACGGTCTGTCTGTGACTGTGATCATTTAGAGCTAGATTCAAGGAGTGGATGTTTCTTTGCAGGAGTGAACAACCTGTGGCATGTGTGCCACAAGTGTCACTGGCAGCCTGTGTGTGTGGCAAACGGCAGACCAAGGAGGAAAAGGCAGCACAAGGACAGGCATGGCAGGAAGCAGAAGGCAGAGTAGCAGATTGGGCAGGAAAAGGAGATTGGAGTGACACTTGGGGAGGATAGTACAGGGCTAATTTGTGGCATGCCTGCCAAAAAGACTGGCTCTTGCTGTGCTATTGCCAGGTTGGGAATGTCTCACGTTTCAACAGTATAGATCAGTGATTCTCATTGGTAGCTCTAGATCCTTTCAAAAGTGCTGCAGGATGTTGTGTGCATATATGATTCACAAGATAAAACAAGTTTTTACATATTTAGGAATCAATAGTGTTGAAAACTTTCTGATCTGCTGTGCTTTTTTCTGGGTTCTTTGCAACAGAAAAACCATTCTACTATTTTACTGCAGTAAAAAAAGAAGTGAAAACTAAGAGCTGAGGGATACCTTGAGTCTACCAAGGGGTGCTTCGAATCTATCAAGGGGTACCTCAAGTCTACGAAGGCTGAGAACCACTGGTGTAGAGTTTTCTCTTCAAGAATTGGAGTGTCAAGATGGATCTGAACTTCAGCTCTTGACTGGCCCCTGATGGACTCTGTCCTGAATTTCAAGTTATAAAAAACCATAGACAAGTAGAGCTGGAAGGGACCTCCATAGGTCATCTAGTCCATCCTGCATGAGGCAGGGTCATTCCTATCCTACATACATACATATATGTGTAGCTAGTTAGATAGTTACATATAGATATACAGTTATAGTTGAATATAGACATACATATAGGTGCATAGTTATAGTTAGACAGAGATAGCACAGGCCTTCCTAAAAGCAAGTCCCAAACCATCCTATACAAATCCATAATCTAACCTTTTAGTAAAACTACCCTCAGCCCTGACACAACACAAGACATAACACCCTAACCTGCCACAGGCAAAGCAGGGAACCATGGCAGCCAATGTCCTGCTTCTATAAAACCCTGTTTATATACATTCAAGCACAGGCAATGCATAGATGACATGGGCGGGGGGGGCATGTGCCCCCCCTGACCAGGCCGTCCCTGCTGGTGGTGGCATCAGCGGATGCTCAGTGTGTCCCCTCTGCAGTGACGTACCGAAGGGGGTGCAGAGGTTTGGTCCCCTGGCGGCACTTCCGGTTTTGCCACTGGCGCTTTCAGGCTTCCCCCCTCCCACTCAGTGATTGGCTGCTGGGGAACCCCTCCTCCCCCCACTCTGCAATCAGCTGATCTGTGATTGGATCCCCCACTCAGCGATTTGGTGCTCCCCCAGATCAGGAGGTACCAGTCTCCTATGCATTCAAGAAATCCAATGCTATGGCCCCTGCTACAGAGGAAGGCAGAACACCCCTCCCCTCCCCCCAGTCTGTACTAATCTGACCATGGGGTACAATTCCTTCCTGATCCCAAATGTGGGGATTCATCTGACCCTGAGTGGAGGGGCAAGATCCTCTAGCCAGGAACCTCCGGCTTTCAACCCCGCTTTGATTCCTGGTCCACCCAAAATTTAAGAACAAATGTCTAGTTGTGGCAGTAGCATTTCTATTCAGGGAGCAGAGAGGAGTTGACTGACTTTGTGGCCCATTATCATCTACCTGATCCCTTCTAAACTCTGCAGGCCACAGGTGTTAACCACCCTCTATCCCTTTCAGTGGCTTCAATGCTCCTCCACTCAAGCTGGCCTTTCTTTTGCAACTCTGTTGCCTGGTCATTGCTCCTGGTCAGGAAGCTCTTACTTCACAGCCCCATCACCTGTTTTTAACTCATTTCAATGCAGTGATATTTGTTTTTGCTTCTATCTTAAACCCAGTAGCACAACCCTGGGCTGTGAGTAAACCTAGTTTCTTTGCACCTGGAGAAAACTAGGTGCTGCTGTTGCTGTTGTCTTCTCCTCATAAGCTATGGGCCTTATGCGGACAGGTTGTGAGAACTGGGCTTACTTAGTCTGGAGAAGAGTGAGGATTTAATAGCAACCTTCAACTGCCTGAAGGGTGGTTACAAAAAGGATGGAGCTAGGCTGTTCCTGGTGGTGGCAGATGACAGGACAAGGGGCAATGGTCTCAAGTTGCAGCAAGGGAAGTTTGGGTTATATATGAGGAAAAATTTCCTCAGGATGAGGGTTGTAAACATGAACGATGCATGCCCCCAGAGTCTGGGGGAGGCACAGTGACCACCCACAGCTGGCGGTGATGGTGGCGGTGGTGAGGGGGGCGGTGGGTGGTGAGCAGCGGTTTACAATCACCCGCAGTGTCGGTGGCGCTTTTTGCAGGGGGTACATCACCCATCTCAGGGGGTATATGTGCCCCTGTGTGCACCTCTTATGCATTGCCAATGGTTGTAAAGCACTGGAACAGGTAGCTGGAGAGGTGGTGGACTCTCCATGCCTGGAGATATTTAAGGCCTGGCTAGACAAAGCCTTGAGTGGGATGATATATTTGAGGATGATCCTCCTTTGAGCAGGGGGTTGGACTAGACCAGTGTTTCTGAACCCGTGGGTCGTGACCCGAAAGTGGGTTGCGAGGATATATGAAGCTTTCAAACAAACTCTAACAATGGATTCTCCTTTAAAAGAGAAAAACGTGGGAAACAGTGGCTTTTCCCTTGCGGGCTGGCAGAGTCCCAGCCTGCTGCCCCACACGCTGTGGGGCTGGGGCCTGGAGGCAGTGGGTGAGGACCGGCCATTGATGGTTACAAATGGGTCCTGGTGCACAGAGGGTTGAGAGCCACTGGACTAAATGCCCTCCCGAGGACATGTGCTATGTGCACCCCTTCTCAAAGCCTGATCCTGCCATGGGGGGAAGCACGACTGTGCCAGGCTGATCCGGGCCGTGCCAGGCCGCAGGTGTTTTGCTTTAAACCCTCTCGTCCCTTGCCCCCCGCTGCCTGCCTGCCCGGGCGGGAGGCGGCCGTGCGCCGGGCCATGCCGCCCCGCTGCCGGCTCGGGGAGGGGCCCAGGTGCGGAGGCGGCCGCAGCAGCAGGAGGAG